>NC_089788.1:13283001-13315501 GCF_040412425.1 Macrobrachium rosenbergii | reverse complement strand
ACCGCGACAGAGCCGACATGGCAACCATCTCGTCCTCCAATAAACGTACTGACGTCCTCCTCCATCTACGACGACCATGACAGAGCCGACACGGCAACCATCCCGTCCTCAAGAAACTGTCCGCTGCTCTGCTGCCAGGACCTGACTCGCAGGTACGGATACCTGCTGCCGGTACTCCAGCTGGCTCGCTGCTGCCCAGGACCATCGGTCGTTCTGCCCTCCAGAACCTGGCTCGTTGCTGCTACGAACCTGACTGGCGAAGTCTGACGCCATTCACCAGACGTCAACTCGCCAGCATTTAAAAACTCAAATAAAGGAGGCAACAATCCACCAAGGGAACAATCGACAAACGATTGTTCCTAACAATATATATATATATATATATATATATATATATATATATATATATATATATATATATAGATATATTTATACATATAAAGCTTCTTTTACATTGGTATGCAGGCACAGAATAAATACATTTAAAACAATAAAAAAAAATGCTAACAATGGTAAAAATCAGGAAAAATTCGATAAAAGGAATAGATATATCAAAATAAAATATGGTTCGGCATCCGAATTCACCTTAAAATTTAATTAACCCGTACTTGGCTCATATCCCACTTCTCCGTAAAACTGACTCATATCTATTATTAACACTGAGGTATCTCGTATATACACAAGCAAGCAAAGAGACAATGGAAAAAAAAAGTAAAAAATGCGCCAAAGTTTCTTCGGCCCAATAGAGTTTTCTATACAGTGTATAATGCTGTACGAAACTTTCAGCCAAGGCCCGGTGGTGGCCCGTGTTGTTGGCACCTATAGCGGTGCCAGGCTCACGATCATGACTAAATTTAGCCTTAAATAACAATAAAACTACTGAGGATAGAGGGCTGCAATTTGGTATGTTTGATGACTGGAGGGTGGATGTCAACATACCAATTTGCAGCCCTCTAGCCTCAGCAGTTTTTAAAATCCGAGGGCGGACAGAAAAAGCGCGGACGGGCAGACAGACAGACAGCTATCTCAACAGTTTTCTCCTGCAGAAAACTGAAACCCTGCATCTGATTACGAATCCACTTCGGAACCTAATCCTGCCGTGCCTTGCCTTGCCCACCACCCACAAAATTTTATGGAATTCCACGAGGAAATTCCCGAGACATCTTGTGAACAGACGCAAACAAATAGTCACGGGCGAAGTTACAGCCTCCTTCCATATTCGCTGGGAAAGGTAATAAAAAAACCAATAAATATGATACCGCAGCAAATACTACTAACATCCGAGCCTTTTTCCTCCTTGTTTTCCCGCATACCTTCAAGCTCTGCTTGTATTCGCCTCTTTCCTTATTTATTTTTCCTTTACAACTCAAGAAATACCACCGGTGAGCGGACGTTAAGGAATAAATAACAATACATAAGAACGCACAGTAAATGAAGCCAATTTCTAACTAGATGTCTGTTGTAGAAACCATGCCTACTGGCTATATCTATTGGAAAGACGTAGAAATTAAAATGTTTTGGGAAAGCATACAGGCGGAGATGTCTTCTGATAGTGGGCTGGCGTTGTAATTCTTTTTTCAAGTGCAGAGGCTAATTGGACGGGAAACCATACCCCTTCTCTAGCCCAGGCCAGAACAAAATAAAGCAGTTTGAGAATACTGCTCAAGCGAGACGTCCCCTACCGATGATCAGCTAACTTCTCACTAAGAGAATACTGGCTGATGAAATGTTGAAGACACAAATGTAAATATTTCCACCAATCCTCTCCCTAAAAGAGCTTGCCAAACACAAATGCTGACAATGACAGCTAAATAGGATGTGGAAGCCATGCTTAAGGTCACAGGATCACTAACTTCGGTATAATCTGACAGGGGTTCTTTAAGTGGAGTATCCACGCTAAATATGAAGCCTGTTTGTGGTCTCCTATCGAGGTTTAAGTTGTGTTCAAGGACCTACGGTATTTAGAACTATCATTTCACCTCTCGGAAAAGTCTACACAAGTTGTGACTGCAATGGTGGGTGGACAGGCAGACGACCTACCTCCCATCGTGCATTTCTAACCTGTGGCGGTCTATCTCGTCCCAAGTTTGACCGAAATGCCTTCAAAGGTAACTTGGCAAATACACTGATGGACATACAAAAGATAAATGGAGGGGTAGAAAACTTAAGGCGTCCCTCGACTTTCTTAGTAATACAGTATAGCAAATAAAATCAAGAAAAGCGAAGGAAGACGGGAAGGCCTAACCAACAAGGGAAAAATAGACCTGCCAATTAGAAAAATCAGAAGCAGGAGGAGAAGAACGGAGGAGTTACATGTAGCAGAGATGAAGTAACAGCCGCTGAACCGTACGCATCGAAGATTACAGAACTTCGGCGGTTACTCCTAACACGATTCCTAATTGAGAATGTAAACGAGACTGTGATAGGTTGGTTGGCTTTTGATAAAACTGAGACATGTAAAATAGTCTCTCCCTAGATACGACGTTCAAGTACAGAATCTAGATTACAATAAGAAACAACACGCTTACGTAAATCTGCAAGACAATATGAGAGACTGCGAACTGAAAACTGACAGAATTGTGTATATGTGTGGAGACGCCAATTCTGACCAGTGAAGGGAAATTACGGCACAAGTTTCTGAAACTTCTTCTTCTTCTTCTTCTTCTTCTTCTTCTTATTATTATTATTATTATTATTATTATTATTATTATTATTATTATTATTATTATTATTATTATTATTACAGAAGATGAACCCTATTCATATGAACAAGTCCATAAGGGGCCACTGACTTGAAATTCAAGCTTCCAAAGAATATGGTGTTCATTAGGAAGAAGTAAGAGGAGGTAAAGGGAAATAAGCGAAAAGGAGATCTCGCCTATAAAAAAAAGAAAAAAATATTATTAATAAATAGATAAAACTGTATCATTCAGCACTGAAAGGAAAATTGAGAGTTAAGAGGTTTGAAAGGTGTAACAGGAGGAAAACCTCGCAGTTGCACTATGAATCAAGTGTTGGGAGAGAGTGGAAAATAAGATGGAAGAGAATATGAAAGGAGGTAGAGTAAAAGGAACGAAAGGGGTTGCGTCTCAGGGCCCAGGGCACGTTGCCAAGAAACTTGAGTAAAGCCTACAGTGCACAGCATGGGGTGTACTGACGGCACTATCCCCCTGCAGGACAGAGCTGGGATGGATGGTAGCAACTATGATTAAATAGCAAAGGACACACTATCAAAAGTCACGGTCTTACTTGATTTCTTTAATATTCATATATAAAAAAAAAAAATAGTAAACCATTACGTTCTCCAGATGAAACAAAAACACCTGCAGAAACCACAAAAAAACAGTTCTTTAAAATTGGAAAAAATGCTGTGAGGAGATATATATATATATATATATATATATATATATATATATATATATATATATATATATATATATATATATATATATATATATATATATATATATATATATATATATATATATATATATATATATATATATATATATATATATATATATATATATATATATATATATATATTCTTCTTCTTCTTTTAACGTGCTTTTATTCCCATTTTTGTATGGGGTAAGCACGATGCCTTCTTTTGAAGGACTTTTTGATTTGGATTGGGGTAGACCTGTGGTCTCGATCGGCTACCCTGCCTGACATCGCTTAGACCCCGGTACGTATGTTTCATGTATCATACCCGACCCAACGCCCTTTCTTCCCAGCAGCGAGAAGTTATTGCGCGGGTATGGCGAGAGTTCGAGACGTGTGAGATGTTTGTTATGTTTTTTAGAAGGTGTTGTAGTGGCTTTGTTTTGTGTGGGTATTTAGTCTGTAACATCCATTTGCTTTTTAAGCAAACCTATCCGTTGATTACATATATAATCACGGGATGTCTACACGGATAGCAAAGTGTCTGCCTCTCTGACCAGTCGACTGCGGGTTTGAACCCGCGCCACAGACCTCTACGAAGTCCGAAGCTGCTGCTGTGACCGACTGAGCCACCGAGGCTCATATATATATATATATATATATATATATATATATATATATATATATATATATATATATATATATATATATATATATATATATATATATATATATATTCTTCACAACATTTTTTCAGGTTTAAAGAACTGTGCTTTTTTGTGGTTTCTGCAGGTGTTTTTGTTTCATTTGGAGAACGTAATGGTTTACTATTTTTATAGATATGAATATTAAAGAAATCAAGTAAGACTGTGACTTTTGATAGTGTATCCTTTGCTATTTTATCACAGTTGCTATCATCCATCCCAGCATATATATATATATATATATATATATATAATATACATATTATATATATTATATATATAATGTGTATATATACATATATATATAATATATATATATAATTTATATATATAATATATATACACACATATATATATATGTGTGTGTGTATATATATATATATATATATATATATATATATATATATATATATATATATCAACAATTTCACTTCAGTTAATACATCTCATATTTTCCTGGGATCTACTCATTGTAAGAGGAAACCGTTTAGAGCGTTTAATATTAATTAAAAATATACACACATACACACATATATATACACATTACACACACACACACACATATATATATATATATATATATATATATATATATATATATATATATGCAGGAAATTTACAGTACTTTGAACAGTACAAGGGTCATACAGAAAGGCTCACGCAAACCTACGGGAAGCGTAAACATGGCGCAGGAGAGAGAGAGAGAGAGAGAGAGAGAGAGAGAGAGAGAGAGAGAGAGAGAGAGAGAGAGAATCACACATACGATTAAAACCGACTTAACATCCTGTGGGACGCCCTTCGCCAAAGGGCACCTGGGAATGAGTTATGCTTCATCCATAGCCTGGGGAGGAGGAGGAGGAGGAGGAGGAGGAGGAGGAGGAGGAGGAGGAGGAGGAGGAGGAGGACAAAGACAAAGGGAACGAAGCGCAACACACTTACTACTCCTAAGGACCTTGCTTACTCCTAAGGCCAACAGAATCCGGTAGCCTAACGCCCAAAACCACCCTGGCAGGTAAAAAGTGGAAGTCGCGAGCGGCGAGGTATAAAAAGTTCACCCTTTTTTATTTTTACATACATTTCCATGAGTCAAATCTTTCTCAAGATATCGAACGGGAAAATTTCGTGTAACTATTTCGGCTTATTCTATTACAGAGTGAAAGATCCGTCAGAAGGGGAAACATGGATGTTTTTTTTATTGTGCTGAGTGTCAAGTTGTTCAAAAAATCAATTAATCAGTCAATCAATCAATCTCTCAGAAAGGAACAAATCGACAATATCTTTTAAATAAATAAATAATTCTGTAAGAAAGGAACAAATCGACAATATCTTTTGAATAAATAAATAATTCTTTCGGTAAGGAACAATCGACAATATATTTTTTTAAATATATAAATGAATCTTTCAGAAAGAAACAAATCGACAATATCTTGTAAATATATAAATGAATCTTTCAGAAAGGAACAAATCGACAGTATCTTTTAAATAAATAAATAAATCGTTCAGAAAGGAACAAATCGACAGTATCTTTTAAATAAATAAATAAATCGTTCAGAAAGGGACATATCAACAATATATCTTTTAAATATATAAATGAATCTTTCAGAAAGGAACAAATCGACAATATCTTTTAAATATATAAGGAACAAATCGACAACGTCTTTCAAAACACAAAGCGCGTAAAAATTCGGGGTTTAATCACTGGTAGAGTTCCTAATTTAACTTTACTGATTTATGATCTCAAATTTCTTCACCATTCAAGCATATATACGTCTTAACATCGGGTGAAAAAAAACTCACTTGTTAAGATACCTCACCGACGTTCCTGGGAAGACCCAGGAGAAAGATAATCCGTTCTCCATCCGAAATCAAATGGAGAAATATTTGCCCTCGGGAGCCATACTTATCCCCAGAGACGATAACAAAAATAAGTTTTCTCTCAATAATGCAGATAGACTTTCCTTTTGTTCTTGGAGTCACTTCTCCTAGCTATGTTTCTAAGATATTTTGAGCTGTAGTTTATTTTTTATAGGTTATGAAAAGTTATTTCCTCACAATGTGACTTCTTGATGTGTTCAACAAGTGCAAGAAGCTGTACACTTCGGAAAGAATTTTTTCTTTATTGTGATCGAGTGTGCATTTACTTCCTCTTGATATCTCCCTATACATACAACACACATACATGATATACACACACACATATGTATAACTGAATCACGAAAATATGGAACGTGTTGAATATATAAATAAAGATAAAACCCACACACATATATATACATACATACATATATATATATATATATATATATATATATATATATATATATATATATATATATATATATATATATATATTATATATATATATATATATATATATATATATATATATA
Source organism: Macrobrachium rosenbergii (assembly GCF_040412425.1). Lineage (NCBI taxonomy): Eukaryota > Metazoa > Arthropoda > Malacostraca > Decapoda > Palaemonidae > Macrobrachium > Macrobrachium rosenbergii. Next base: position 13,309,023 of record NC_089788.1, on the reverse strand, counting down.
CTGTATATATTATACATGCTTGGTGTGTAGCATATCATTTTTTCAAGCCTTTCAATATTGCTTTACTGCGAAAACCAATTAATATTTTTCCGCATTCACCCTTTTCCTTCCACAAAACTTGTTTTTAAACATAAATCATCCACAGGGGAAGAGAGAGAGAGAGAGAGAGAGAGAGAGAGAGAGAGAGAGAGAGAGAGAGAGGCGGCATTACGTAACAGCGCCAAACCTGCAGATAAGCCAAATGCAAGACATTTAAAAGTACATTTCCTTCATTTCGAAAAGGATGGGAAAATTTATATCAATATACAGAATTTCCTCGTCACGTTTCCTTCTCAGTTTTATGTATTTGTGATAGCCACGGCCTCTAACCTCTCGGTAAGTTAAAAGGGGTGATTGTGGCTATCACATATACATTTAGATTCATATTCAACATCGCGGTAGTTGCATTTTTTCACAGCGAGGATTTCCCAAACTACCCTGTTCATCTTTTACGCACGACAGATTGCAGTATTTTCCTGTACTCACTGACGCGTTCACACACACGCGCGCGCACACACACACACACACACACACACAGAGAGAGAGAGAGAGAGAGAGAGAGAGAGAGAGAGAGAGACTTAGCAGTGATCCCACCGGAGACGACAGACGACCCTCCCAACCCACCAGCCCAATCACGGCCTGCTAAGTAAGCCAACACGGTGACGTCAGCATGTGGGCAGACCAATGAAGGAGCGGATGCCACACAGGTGACGTGCGAAAGCTTCGAAAAACCGCCAAGTCACTGGCTCTCGTCACTGGAGCCTCTGCTCACGTCAAGGGACCTGGCTCGTCGATCGGCTGCATGCAGGCCGAGTGTCTTATATTACTCAAGATATGCACGGCACTGCGGATCTTTAAACTAGGATGATGCTTCAGTCCTGGGACCATTGTGGCCAGAACCAGGAGGCCATAACGTTAATGTGCATACTGACAGCCTTCATTTGTTATTATGGTCGTGGGGTTTTGTGCGATCCAACACGTTCCTTCGCTTCGGCTGCTAGCCTTGTGCAGCACATACATTAGGTATAATTATCTTGCCACTAGCAAAGGATGCATACCGATTTAAATAAAACAAAAATAGGCCATAAATATCAGAAATATGCATATCCGGGTTATACGTTTGAACATTTATACGTACATGCATACACACACACATTATATGTATATATATATATATATATATATATATATATATATATATATATACATATATACTGTGTTTGTGTATTTCTTGATGGTTTTCGTTAGAGGATACCATCATTAAAAATACGTATGAATTCAGATGCAAGTTCAACAACGTCTCCACCATATCAGAAATTCACCACAAGCGACTTACTACTGACGCCTTATTTATTTCCAATTTCCATGTTCAACAAAGGAAAAGGGACTCTGCATGCATACAGCGCTCGGCCCCACCCAGGAATCAAATCATGGCTTTCCTGCTGGTACGGGAATTAGCATTGCGGCTGTGCCACAGCAGACAGGTATATACTTCTGAAGGAAGAATATAAATTCATGATTAATGAGTTATTTGGGGCCTAATAATATTTGAAAGTATAAAAGAGTCACTTGTAAAAACAGTTTACTATATATGTGTATGTGTGTGTGTTTTGGACTGAAATAAAATCAGTCAGTATGCGAAAACACAACTACACATAATTGGATTCTTTCATCTCTTATTTTAACAGTAAACATTTAAACCCAATAATTAATATAGAGAAAAGAAATGCAATGAAAACTGCATCAAACAGAAAGTGTCCCACCCGTTGGTAGGCAGTTACACCATCAGAGGTATCCGAGAGCATCAACAAAACTAACATAATTAGTAATGGTAATGAAATGATGCTTTTTAAATAAATGGTAATGAAATAATGCTTTTTAAATAAAACGTTTAAGAATAAGACCTATAGTACCGAAATTCTTCAAGAGCTAATGCACATGTAGCATCTTTAAACTCCTGGCAAAACTTTCGTATCTCCAGTACTTCTTCCAATATACATGGCAGAAGTCTTGAAGGGACAAACAAATTCTGCTATTACGCTGCTTTATATATTCATTCCCAAGCTGGCAGCTGTTTCAGCCACTAACTCACGGCCTTTTTCAGGGTCTTACTAGATTTACAATGAATGCACAGTGTAATGTACAGGAGAGTTATTAGACGCCATGTGAATCAGAACTTGGAAAAAGTCAGTGTAGAAAAACCCACGCGCACACACTCATATATATATATATATATATATATATATATATATATATATATATATATATATATATATATATATATATATATATATATATATATATATATATATATATAAGTATATATATATATATATGTGTGTGTGTGTGTGTGTGTGTGTGTGTGTGTGTGTGTGTGTGTGTGTGTGTGGGTGGGTGGGTGGGTGTGGCGTGCAGTTTTGTATCCCCCTCTCTCGCTCTCGCTCTCTCTCTCTCTCTCTCACACACACAAACACACTATATATATATATATATATATATATATATATATATATATATACATACATACATACAGCATTCACATATATTATTCAGAAGTAAAGTCAAGGTAGACAAATAGGAATGTCCACGAACCTAGACCCTGAATATGTTGATCAATGTATTAAAAGAAATATGAAGGTCGGATATCGCATGGATGCTCGCAACTAACATGGGGCAAGCAAAACCATAGGCGATTACTTTAACGCTTTTCTGTGCATAACGAAAAGGTTTATATGGAATGGACAAGCCTAATTACAAATAAAGGCATTAAATGCATACTTCCATTGACTACGAAAATGAGGGAAGAGGAATTAGTTACCGAAATCTTGGGCTATGTATGACATACGTCATTCTTACAAACATGGAACTTTAGGTATAAATACTAAATACAAAATAATACACTGATTCGAGCACTAGCAAAGACAAGCACGATTTTCTTCACACAATGTATTGTAGTGATTGGTAAATCAACTATATGGTTTCAGCATCCTATTTGTTACAATAATCTTCATCGTCATTATTTCAGCGATGTTGGATATCTATGGTATATACCTGACAACTTCCAAGCGACGTTCTGTTACATAACCTTTCGAGTGAGATTAAGAAGACATGCACAATTCTCATACTTTCACAATTCCTCCAACGTACACTTTCTAAATTTAGGTAAAACATGCAGCCATTGGTCTCGTCACCTGACTCATTCTGTTGTGTTTCTGGACAGCTAGAATATTTCCTTCATCTCCACCCAACCATTCCAGTGAGATTAAGAAGACATGCACAATTCTCATACTTTCACAATTCCTCCAGCGTACACTTTCTAATTTTAGGTAAAACATGCAGCCATTGGTCTAGTCACTTGACTCATTCTGTTGTGTTTCTGGACAGCTAGAATATTTCCTTCATCTCCACCCAACCAGACACGAAGCCTGAAGTATACGCTGGGACCCGGTTTTTCGCACGAGGAGAATCCACGGGGTCGGGATGCTGAGAACATCTTTTTGGCAGCATTGCCTTCTTCCGAAGACAGTCGTCTCGAACCCTTCTCCCTATGGTTATGGCCCTTGTTCATATATTAATCAAAAGTTAGTTGTACCATGCCAAAAAGAATTCACAAAATTCACAGTACGTAAATTTAAACATATTAAAAAATAAATAGCCAATGAACAATGTCAGGACAATGATAACAAGAGGACATGAACTTTTACGGCACATTATAAGTTTTATTACACTTGCAAGGAAAAAACTCAGAGACAATTGCTACCGGCCTTTCCTCCAGTCTTTACAACGACCAGAACCGAATCGTGACAGATAATCAGCATAGCTTTTTTTCATCGCAATATCCTGGCCTTTCTCTTCATTTCCAAGAGTAGTCGTCATTATTTTATTTACCCTCTGACATATTTTTAAGTCAGACCTTTTAGGATATATTCAGAAGCTCCCTCCACAGGAAAAAGATCTATGAAGTTTTCTACGGTGCTTATGCATCCGTCTACACTCTCACTTCTTTCCCACAGACAGGAGACTCATTTCACGATTTGTTTTGTAAGAATAAAATCAAAAGTGTAAGTTTCCTTAACTACTCAGTTCTTCTTTAAGTTTGTGATTTCATGCAGTTGGTTGACTACTGTTTCAGTTTAATCAAAAGATCTGCCAGTAGCTTCCGGAAAAGCTTTATCTTATTTGCCACACACCATTAATTTACTTTCATTTTTTGATTTTTCACGTAACTAAGACAAGAAAACAAAAGAGTGATGATGCATGGTATAATATTTCGAGATCAATCAAATCGCACGCGTACAAAACAGCGGACAGCAAAATGGGATTAAACAGATCTAGGAGGTATTGTTGTAATTTATGCAATGAAACTTTGGCTTACCGTTATTATCGCAATATGTAAGAACAGAAGTTTATTTCCTTTTAAAAGTAAGCACATGAAAAAAAGTGCACTGCCTTTTAACAGCAACAATTCCGCCAAGTGACGTAACAATGTCATCACCTATCCTCTCTATCAATAGCAAATTTGAACACTTGGTAAATACGATGGCAGAGTTTCGTCTGAATGCACGCACATGTGTGTACGTATAAAACTCGCCCAGATTTCTTGTCAAATCACAATAGGAAGTTTGCCACGACTGGCTTTATTTTCCCCAACATAGGGCGAACTTCATACATACATACATACATACATACATACATACATACATACATACATACATACATACATATATATATATATATATATATATATATATATACACACCACTATACACACACACATTATATATATATATATATATATATATATATATATATATATATATATATATATATATATATATATATATATATATATATATATATATATATATATATATATATATAACAACAAAAATCAACATACGCAGCCTAAGCATTTCAATCTTGATCGCCTGTTAACAGGGAAGGTTAGGTGGCGAGAGCATTTAAACAGAACATGCAGGTGTGGAATAGGGACGTTGCTTGGAAGGAAAGAGGTTAATCCGCACTATTTTTTCCTCCTTGACTCCCATCTGGGTCTCGTCGGGTGGGCGGATCACCTGAAGAAACACCTGTTTGGAAGGGGTGCTAAAATGACCTCATCCGAGAAGTCCATTTTCCCAGTGTCCTCCTGAAAGGTTTACATTCTAGTTCAGCTGACATTTGCCTCATGCCAGTTTATTCCGTTGACAGTATCCCTAACATGTACGAAAATCCAACAGCTATCTCTGTTCCTTGCTTCTGCTGTTTACGTAAAACCAAGAGCTCTCGGTTCCTTATCTTTTTGCTCGTTTACGTAAATTTATATGCTCGCTTTTTCTTATGCTTCTGTTGATATAAACCTAACAGCTCTCTGTTCCTCACCTTTCTGCTTTTTATTTAAACCCAAAAGCACTCTGATTCTTTCTGCTGTTAATGTAAACCCAAGGGCTCTGTCTTCCTTATCGTTCCGCTCGTTTATGTAAATCCTTCTCTTTCTATTTGCTTTATGTAAACCCAAGAGCTCTCTGTCCTTCTCTTTCTATTTGCTTTATGTCAACCCAAGAGCTCTCTGCCCCTTCTCTTTCTACTTGTTTTATGTCAACCCAAGAGCTCTCTGTCCTTCTCTTTCTATTTGCTTTATGTTAACCCAAGACCTCTCTGCTCCTTCTCTTTCTAATTTACTTGTTTTATGTCAACCCAAGAGCTCTCTGTTCCTTCTCTTTCTACTTGTTTTATGTCAACCCAAGAGCTCTCTGCTCCTTCTCTTTCTATTTGTTTTATGTAAACCCAAGAGCTCTCTGATCCTTCTCTTTCTACTTGTTTTATGTCAACCCAAGAGCTCTCTGTTCCTTCTCTCGGTACTTGTTTTATGTAAACCAAAGAGCTCTCTGTTCCTTCTCTTTCTACTTGTTTCATGTCAACCTAAGAGCTCTCTGCTCCTTCTCTTTATACTTGTTTTATGTAAACCCAAGAGCTCTCTGCTCCTTCTCTTTCTACTTGTTTTATGTCAACCCAAGACCTCTCTATTCCTTCTCTCAGTACTTGTTTTACGTCAATCCAAGAGCTCTCTGCTCCTTCTCTTTCTACTTGTTTTATGTCAACCCAAGAGCTCTCTGATCCGTCTCTTTCTATTTGCTTCATGTCAACCCAAGAGCTCTCTGCTTCTTCTCTTTCTATTTGCTTTATGTCAACCCAAGAGCTCTCCGCTCCTTCTCTTTCTATTTGTTTTATGTCAACTCAAGAGCTCTCTGTTCCTTCTCTTCCTACTTGTTTTATGTCAACCCAAGACCTCTCTGTTCCTTCTCTTTCTACTTGTTTCATGTCAACCCAAGAGCTCTCTACTCCTTCTCTTTCTACTTGTTTTATGTCAACCCAAGAGCTCTCCGTTCCTTCTCTTTCTACTTGTTTTATGTAAACCCAAGAACTCTCTGCTCCTTCTCTTTCTACTTGTTTTATGTCAACCCAAGAGCTCTCTGCTCCTTCTCTTTCTACTTGTTTTATGTCAACCCAAGAGCTCTCTACTCCTTCTCTTTCTACTTGTTTTATGTCAACCCAAGAGCTCTCTGCTCCTTCTCTTTCTACTTGTTTTATGTCAACTCAAGAGCTCTCTGTTCCTTCTTTTTCTACTTGTTTTATGTCAACCCAAGAGCTCTCTGTTCCTTCTCTTTCTACTTGTTTCATCTCAACCCAAGAGCTCTCTGCTCCTTTTCTTTCTACTTGTTTTATGTCAACCCAAGAGCTCTCTGCTCCTTCTCTTTCTACTTGTTTTATGTAAACCCAAGAGCTCTCTGTTCCTTCTCTTTTTACTTGTTTTATGTCAACCCAAGAGCTCTCTGCTCCGTCTCTTTCTATTTGCTTTATGTAAACCCAAGAGCTCTCTGCTCCTTCTCTTTCTACTTGTTTTATGTAAACCCAAGAGCTCTCTGTTCCTTCTCTTTCTACTTGTTTTATGTCAACCCAAAAGCTCTCTGCTCCTTCTCTTTCTACTTGTTTTATGTCAACCCAAGAACTCTCTGCTCCTTCTCTTTCTACTTGTTTTATGTCAACCCAAGAGCTCTCTGTTCCTTCTCTTTCTACTTGTTTTATGTCAACCCAAGAGCTCTCTGTTCTTTCTCGTTCTACTTGTTTTATGTCAACCCAAGAGCTCTCTGCTCCTTCTCTTTCTACTTGTTTTATGTCAACTCAAGAGCTCTCTGCTCCTTCTCTTTCTGTTTGTTTTATGTAAGCCCAAGAGTTCTCTGCTCCTTCTCTTGCTACTTGTTTTATGTCAACCCAAGAGCTCTCTGCTCCTTCTCTTTCTACTTGTTTTATGTCAACCCAAGAGCTCTCTGCCCCTTCTCTTTCTACTTGTTTTATGTCAACCCAAGAGCTCTCTGCTCCTTCTCTTTCTACTTGTTTTATGTCAACCCAAGAGCTCTCTGCTCCTTCTCTTTCTATTTGTTTTATGTCAGCTCAAGAGCTCTCCGTTCCTTCTCTTTCTACTTGTTTTATGTCAACCCAAGAGCTCTCTGTTCCTTCTCTTTCTACTTGTTTTATGTCAACCCAAGAGCTCTCTGTTCCTTCTCTTTCTACTTGTTTTATGTAAACCCAAGAGCTCTCTGGTCCTTCTCTTTCTACTTGTTTTATGTAAACCCAAGAGCTCTCTGTTCCTTCTCTTTCTACTTGTGTTATATAAACCCAAAACTCTCTGTTCCTTATCTTTCTGCTTTTTATATAAACTGAAGAGCTATGCATTCCTTATGTTTCTGCTGTTTATGTAAACCCAAGGGCTCCTTGTTCCATTGCTTTCTGCTGTTTATGTAAACGCATGTGCTCTCTGTTCTCTATCTTTCTGCTCGTTCAAGTATAAGCCTCTGTTCCCTACATTTCTACTCGTTTATGTAAGCCAAAGAGCTCTCCGTTCCTTATCGTTCTATGTGCTTATGTTCTATTACTCTTAGGTGGTATGATTTATGATCTGATTTTACGAAATTCAAGATTTGCATATTAACATTTGCGAGATGGATCTGACAGTTTACCTGACAAGTTTCATTAGTTGTTACCTATTATTTTATTAATAATATCTACATCAGCTAGTGTGTTATTTTAATAAACACTAGGAGCGAAATCCAGCTTTAAAATTGTGTTAACATTGATTGTAAAAGACCACACGAATCATCGGAAAAAATAATTACCTCAAAGTTATTGGTATTTAAAACAAAATATTTTCCAATTTGTCAATCTTAATATTGGGTTCTTACTATCCTGCATGAATTAGCCATATGTCATTTCCACAACTTTATTACTAATAAACAATTCAAGTTGATCGTGTCTTCTACAAATGGAGGGAAAAAGAAAATCTATTCTTTAATGGAAATTAATATGTAAAGAGCGTTTTAATAGCCAAAATATTGCTTCAAAAAGAACAATGACACAACATTTATAGATAATTTCCAGCTATGGAAATGCGGCATTCTTCTCGTGAGCAATATATATATATATATATATATATATATATATATATATATATATATATATATATATATATATATATACATACACATATATTTATGAATATTTACTGTATATACATTTATACATTTATCTATCTATCTATCTATCCATCTATACACATATATATGCAATAGATTAATATATATATATATATATATATATATATATATATATATATATATATATATATATATATATATATACTGTACATACACATATACACACATTACATATACATGTATGTGTGTGCGTGTTTGTGTGTGTGTGTGTTTAAGCTTCAATCGTTATTATCTTGTTGTCGGCAACTCCTGCTTTCTAAATACTCTGACTATGCGATTTTCAGAGACCATGAGCAAGACTGTGCAACCTCGTCCGGATTTAATGAACCGGTCAGCTGCTACAACAAAAACTGGGTCTGTACAGTTGTACCCACACGTGCAGTCGTCAAGATGCAAAATTAAGTTCCTCATAATCCGAATATCTCCACTTTTAAGGTATTTTGAAAATACGACTCGCAATCTTGATGAATAATGCCGATGAATTACGTTATAAATAAATTTACTTTATTATATTATAAAGTGTCACACATGACGAAACTTCTATTACAATATCCTCATGGGTCTTAAAAAACTATTCTCGCATCTTTTTACGTGAAATTTTCATTCTTACTTTATCATTTCAATACAGACATTAACTATTACACTCTTGCTAAAAACTATTTATGAGGAGGAGAGGACAATCAATGGGGGCTGGTTTGCTATCAAGAATGTTCGTCAATCTGCTGGAGAGGAAGAACTTAGATGTGGGTATCAGATGAGACCTGACATACAACAGAAAACAGAGGAGCGAAGGTACATGTACGAAAATTTCAGAGATGGATGCAAAGTAAGCGATAAGCACTTAATTCTGCACAGCAAAGTTCACCGAAGATCAAGAAAAGATGAGAGAGTGTCTTGGACTCGACAACGCCATGTATCCAAGGAGTGGCACTGTGTTAATGATAAAAAATCCATGAGCGAAAAGAAAACGAGGAAAATACCTGTCAGCAGGAGGGATGGGTCAATAACAACACCAGGAGAAAAAGAAAGGCAACGATGGGCGGAACAGTTTAGTGTCGGCAAGAATGTGTACATGAGGAAATATGTAAAGGGGGAAGAAAAATGTGTACATGAGGAAATGTGGAAAGGGGATGAAAAAATGTGTACATGAGGAAAAGTGTAAAGGGGGATGAAAAAATGTGTACATGAGGAAAAGTGTAAAGGGGGATGAAAAAATGTGTACATGAAGAAATGTGAAAGGGGGATGAGAAAATGTGTACGTGGGGAAATGTGTAAAGGAGGATGAAAAATGTGTACATGAGGAAATGTGGAAAGGTGGATGTAAATGTGTGAATGAGGAAACGTGTAAAGGGAGATCAAAAATGTTTACATGAAGAAATGTGGAAAGAGAGATGAAAAATGTGTACATGAGGAAATGTGGAAGAGGGGATGAAAAAATGTGTACATGAAAAAATGTGTACATGAGGAAATGTAGAAAGGGGAATGAAGGATGAAAAATTTGTACATGAGGAAATGTGGAAAGGGGAATGAAGGATGAAAAATGTGTACATGAGGAAATGTGGAAAGGGGAATGAAGGATGAAAAATGTGTACATGAGGAAATGTGGAAAGGAGGATGAAAAATGAGTACATGAGGAAATGTGGAAAGGAGGATGAAAAATGAGTACATGAGGAAATGTGGAAAGTGGGATGGAAATGTGTGTATGAGGAAACGTGTAAAGGGGGATGAATTGCGTACATAAGGAAATGTGGAAAGGGGATGAAAAATGTGAACATGAGGAAATGTGGAAGGGGGGATGAAAAATGTCTACATGATTAAATGTGGAAGGGGGGATGAAAAATGTGTACAAGAGGAAATGTGGAAAGGGGGATGAAAAATGTGTACTAGAGGAATTGTGGAAAGGAGGATGAAAAATGTGTATATGAGGAAATGTGGAAAGGGGAATGAAAAAATGTGTGCATGAGGAAATGTGTAAAGAGGATGGAAAATGTGTACATGAGGAAATGTGGGAAGGGGGATGTAAATGTGTAAATGAGGAAACGTGTAAAGGGGGATGAAAAATTGAGTACATGAGGAAATGTGGAAAGGAGAATGAAAAATGTGTACATGAGGAAAAGTGGAAAGGGGGATGGAGATGGCTTGGACAAGTCCTCCGCACAACCCCTGGGAGAACAGGACGTGACAATGTTAGCTTTTCTCTGTGGGCACCAGATGAGTTAGATGACCCAGGGAGGCTGGAGATTACCAGTGGTTTGTGGAAGATAAATCACAGGAAAGACATGAGTGGTGGGATTTCAAGGAGGCCCTTCGCGGAGTTGGAATCTTTTCACACTCCATGTAAAATAATTTTGGCAAAAGCTACAACTGACAACCAGTGGATAGCAGTTCATGCTTAGAGCTTTCTCTGGATCAGAGTATATTTCTACTTGCATCAGCTAAAAGTAAACGCCAAAGTAAGTATGTATGTGTAATATATATATATATATATATATATATATATATATATATATATATATATATATATTAGATGTTTAATTAATAAGTGTGGCGAAAGACATTCGGAGAAACCTTGAGAGGATGTTTAGCTGTTATCTGACTCGTTTCCTAATTAAGTAAAACTGTTATGTCAGGTATTCTCAAGATGTGGGAACTCGCCACAAGACTTCGTGAGTGCATTTGCCGGAAATGTCCAGGTTCCGGTAAATGTGTTAGTAGGTGCGTTTCCTGTGGGCGGAGTCCCAGGGTGCGAAGGGATTAGTTATCTGAAAAATGATCATTCGAAGACCAACATTGAACAGTATTAAAAGTCTTCAGTGAAGACTCTGTGGTTCGAGACCCGTCGATTAAGACTGTGAACATTGCTGTTTGCAGGTAGGAACCACGTTGGATTTCCCAAACCGTAGATTGTTTCTTTCATTTAACATGCGTCAAGCATTTATTACATTAATGTGTACTTTATAAGTAACATGGGAGGAATTCCCATATCTTTATTTTTATGCATTTTGTTTACTCAACTTCCTCAGATGTTTCGCTCCAGTTAAGTTAGTTGTTTGTTAAATAAATTATTTTGGGTAGAGCTTGTTTCGCTGTAGACCTGAGAGAGAGAGAGAGAGAAAGCAGGGTGAGTAGGTACAAATATGCACTACCAGTAGCCTTTTTGATGCGGTCACTATCAAGATACCAATAGATGGGACTTGTCGACTTTGTAGCAACAGGTAAGCAATGATATTTCCTCTTGACTGGGTAACTGATATATACCGTTATAGTCTTTCGTATTCATCCAACTGAACCATCATCATCAAATTCACCTCGGAGTCATAAAAAAGTTGACAGCGAGAGAGAGAGAGAGAGAGAGAGAGAGAGAGAGAGAGAGAGAGAGAGAGAGAGAGAGAGAGAGAGAGAGAGAGAGAGCTTCACTAGGTATGTCCAAGAGATATTGATTCACTAAATGCAAATGGGAATCACACAAATTTCGAATATTTTAATTACCCTGGTTAATTTTATTATACAAAATTTACAGATCTTTTAACATTTATGAATTTCTTCATATATTCCTTGGTACGGACAAAATTTCTATAGTGGATTATGCCACTATGGATAAGCGACAAAAATGAATTAAGAGCGAAGGAAAACGAAAAGAATTAAAAAGTATAGCAAAAAATGAACAAAACAAGAGGCGCTGTGGACAATCAGCTTGAAATTAACATGACCGTCTAGACGTATAAGTATGAGTTAGAACTAAGATAGGTAAATATAATTAGAGAATAGAAAATAAGGAATTCAGATATTTCACATTATAGGACGTTTGGAAAAGTTGAAAAACTCTCTATCAAAGATAGAGAAACAATATATGTTAAACATCTAAGGAAGTTCACATTTTCATTTATCCAAAGGCAAAAAATTATGAAAGGTGTACCCCCTGAACTGACAAGGAACCTCACCCGAGAGAGAGAGAGAGAGAGAGAGAGAGAGAGAGAGAGAGAGAGAGAGAGAGAGAGAGAGAGAGAGAGAGAGAGAGAGAGAGAGAAAGTTGGCTAAGCAATTCAGGTTTAACAGCTATGCGGCCTAGAACCTGACCATGTAAGTATTTAACACAAGGGGCAAGGAACCTACAAAAATTTGGGAGAATATGTGAAAACTGACAAAACAAGGGAGGTCCTTAAAGGAGATGAAAATGATCTATTTAAAGCAACCGTCTTTCAAGGATTCTCCTTCACGGTACGAACTTAGCGCACACAAAAAAAATTGAAAATAAATTTGTTCCTTCAACCCATCGTTCCAATACTTACATAATGCAATGAGCAAAGGAACCACGAAAAGTCGTAACTAAAGGGCGACGGCGACCTATTCAAGGTAGTCGTTCTTGCATTATGTTCTCTGGACGAAAATACACGGAAAAAATAAAAATCGGGCTATAAACCCCTCATAAAAATGCTAACGCACAAGCGCAATGGAAGTCAGAGAGCCCCGGATGAATCCCTCCCTACTCTCTCTCTCTCTTTCTCTCTCTCTAGTGTAAACACCGTCATAGGATCGAGTTCCCGACTTTCTGACCTTTCATAACCATCAATACTTTTGACAAAATGGAAATGTGATAATGTTAATTGAAATGTATAAAATGTCCATTATCCCCTCTACTTACTATTAGGAACTGCAGCCTTTCCTTAAATTTACATCTCACTTTCTTGTATTGCTTTCCCTAAACGCTTACACATCTCAGCCTGAATATTGAAGCTCATTAGACGTCAGTAGCCATATTTCTAGGGAGAAAACCTAGACTCAAGGACCTCCAACATCTAAAATCTCTCTCTCTCTCTCTCTCTCTCTCTCTCTCTCTCTCTCTCTCTCTCTCTCTCTCTCAAACACACACACACACACACACACACACAGCTGTGGCAGAAGGCTGACAGCGATTATCAATTCCCTCTACATCACAGCACTGTGCCGTGATATACAACAGAGAATCCACATAATTTATCTATATAAATAGAACTCTGATACAAACATGACAACTGGAAACCTTTCCTATTCTTGATCACAGAGAGAGAGAGAGAGAGAGAGAGAGAGAGAGAGAGAGAGAGAGAGAGAGAGAGAGAGAGAGAGAGAGAGCTTTGGTCATCATTAACTCGTTTTGGGAGCGACAATGGCGTGATGTTAATAATACTAATAAACAACGATGATAGAATATCCCATCCTGATAACAGCAAAGCTAATGATCATAAAATTACCAACAATTGCCTTTGAAGGACGTTTTCCTTACAATAAGGGCACGATTCGTGAGCCTTTATTTTTACTGTGGTAACTCAACGATGAGACCAATGTGAAGAACACGCCTTAGCCATCGAAGTAATACATAAACCTACCAGTTAGTTAAAGTAATGAGATCTAAATCTATAAATATATTGTGTATATATTTATATATATATGTACATATGCAACTATATATACAGTACAAACCTCTATTTGTATATACATATATATCTAAAAACACATACTATATATATATATGCATATATACTGTATATATATATATATATATATATATATATATATATATATATATATATATATATATATATATATATATATATATGTATAATCTTTCCCCTCGTTCTCAATCTACTGGGGTGGAAGGACGGGGGGAGGGGGACGGCAGTGACAATCGGTCTTCTCTATTCTCTACGTGGACAATCCTCCTCTGTGGCTCTTCTCCCCATACATTCCAATCATTATCATTTTCCTTACATTTATTTCTTAACCCTCCAATCCATACTGCACAGCTAAATTTTCAAGTCCTTGAAAAACAGGCACCAATAGGCAACACAGAATACACTAATAATCTCTTCCTTTATTATAAGACCGCCTCCAACGCCATGTCATTCCTCAACGAAGCGACCTTGAACTTACGTCTAACTTGCACTTTTCTCTTCCTCTTCATATTATTTTATTCTGGAATCTTTCGACAACCGGGTCATTTCCGAAAATATCCACAAGTGCACACAAAGGCTATACTCCCTTTGCGATCAACCCTCGCACACCTGTTGCGCATCCGCACCTGACATGTAGACTGAAATACAACGTTTTCTTATCATTCCGAAGACGACCTTTTCATCACTCTCACGTCTACTACTACTACTACTACTACTACTACTACTACTACTACTACTAAAAGAAATCTACAAATCGCCTACTAAAATTATATTAAACAATTAACAGAGTAGGTAATAAACGAATTTATGCGTGAGTATGAGGGATAACAACAATAAATGACGAATGGTACACACGTAATAGCAAAAAAAAAAAAAAAAATTGTTCTTACAGGAGAGAAAAAAAAAACGCAGAATAAACGACTTTCTTGATATCCATTTCACTGACAACCGTGGCTAAAGCTAGTTGATAAAAAAAACTGCCCACATATCTGAAACTGTCAGGAATATTTCAAAATAAAATCTATCAGAACAGAGAGCCGCTCTCAAGAATTAGATTGGCTTACAATGAAGTCTGCACGCTATCATCTTTTGCGATCCATATGCCAATTCACTCACTTTTGGGAAGGTGAAATTAGAATAGGGTACGTGTTACCACCAAACATCTAAAAATGCTGTTTTTATTGAGAGCAACAGTAAAGAAACCTTCAAATCGTAACAATGTTAACTGGTAAGTCACATGTGTTAAAGCAATTTGAATCTTGGGTTTGCTTTTATGCCTTAAAGCAGGTCTGTGGTCTTGAAGAGTATGTCAGGGTCACTCTTAATGGGGTCAAGTGAAAAGTTATTGTATTATCAACATAAATCTGTATGTATAGCTTTTAATATTAATAACTAAAATTCACTTTTAATTTGATAGAATTAGATCTACGACCCTCATGGATTGATTGGGACCTTTACAGAAACAATCGTGTGATCATCTGGCAGCCACGAAGAGAAGATGAATAATTTTTTTATCGTACAGTTTATAAATTGGGGAATCATATTAAAGAATCAATAACGTAACTTCATAATAAATAAATATATTAGTAAGTCCATACAGTGAAATAAATTCTATGCTGTTCACGAAAATATTCCGTTTTGGCATGAGAAATTGGTCTGCAATCTCGAAGAGTGGGTTATACTTATAGTTAGTCGGGTTAAGTCGTTTGGCCAGTCAAGGGTCCCTATGAGTTCAATACAATCAGCAACTGAATTGAATTGAATATACAGTAGAATTTGGGCCAAAGGCCAAGCACTGGGACCTATGACGTCATTCAGCGCTGAAACGGCAATTGAGAGTAAAAGGTTTGAAAGGTGTAACAGGAGGAAAACCTAGCAGTTGCACTATGAATCACTTCTTAAGAGAGGGGTAGAAAGTAAAATGGAAGAGAGAGAATATGAAAGGAGGTAGAGCAAAAGAAACAAAAGGGGTGGCAGCTAAGAGCCGAAGGCACGCTGCAAAAAACCATCAGCAACTGAAGGCAAATGGGAGAAGAAGAAAATAAGAAGATGAACAAAAACACATCACCACTTCAGCGACTATAATGAAGTCGACCTGAAAAATATAAACAAAATCCTCGATAAAAGGAGAGATTAGTGTTCACATTCATTAACAAGGATCGGCCCAGCCACGGATCGGTAGCCCCTCAGGAGCTGACAGAACAGAAGAAAACATACGCTTAATGTGTGATACCTTTCAACACCTGCCCTTCAAGCTCAGTCAACCCCCGCTGTTAAGCACGAGGTTACTCTTATTCACAGGAACCACTGGGCATTTATCATTGCAGACGACAAACTTTAATAAAAGATTGAAAAAAATTTAATCTCTCTCTCTCTCTCTCTCTCTCTCTCTCTCTCTCTCTCTCTCTCTCTCTATATATATATATATATATATATATATATATATATATATATATATATGTATATATACAGTATATAATATATATATATATATACATTTCCATTTCACCGTGATCGTCTTGGCGGCTTGGCAGTTGAAGCTTGTAGTGACATGACACTTGAACCTGCACCCCGGGGGGGACGTACTTTGCAGCTTATTGTTAACATCAATCTTAATTTTTTTCCTGCACGTCTAGATAGAATACAAATTCCCCCTCTGAAACAAGCAAGGACGATATTCTCATAAGACACTAGAATAATGCATTTTTTGAGTCAGTTTTAATTTCGCTTAGCAGCGGGGAGCACGCTCATTAGCATGCAAATGATCGTAGTGTGTCACTGTACTGAAGACCTTAGTTTCTTGCTATAAATGTAGTTTATTTCTTGTAAAATGCCTAAAACATTAATTCCAGTCAGAGGTCATCGAAGCTGACGTTCAAGTAAAGCTGTTTAAATAAGTATATTAATAAATAAAGAATTATGAATTAATAAATAAATACAACAATAAAATAAGTTTCTCCCTCATGCTCTTCATCAACACGTTCGTATCACGGGTTCCGTCGTTTACCTGCTTTGGCGATAAATGAGATTCTGTCCCTGCTAAAAAAATATATTAAAAAATTAATTACCACAATAAAAAGACAATGATCAATAAAAACTGACAGGAAAACATTCGTGGGTGAAGGGGTGGGGCCAATGAACATGAGAGAATTCCAATGTTTTGAACACCTCCCGTCCTTAAATTAAAAAAAAAAAAAAAAAAAACACAGGAAACGACCCAAAAGTCGAGAGCTTGACTTCAAGAAGAGACCCTTCGTTCTTCCTGTCGCAAAGGAAATTTGTTTCTCCCGAATCTTGATAAAACCCAATACAAGACTGACGACCAGAGGTAGTGAGAGGGGCACGGCGGGAGGTTGAGACTGAATACAAAAGTACCAGATAAGGAAGGAATAAAATCACGACCGCCGTGCTCGAGGAGATTTTTTTAACTGCTCACAAGCACGTATACTTTATACACTTTTAAAGACATGCATATCCTGAATTTGATGGGGAAAAATATTCAGGCGTCTGGGAGAGTGATGAGTTAATGTACGGCAAGTGAAATGACCCCGCCCCCACCAAGGTGACTTTATGAGATCTGCTTTGCTGAAGCCTGAAATGAATGACACTTGCCGCACAGAGATCTTAACAACGATTTTTCAGCATATGGGATACATTCTCTGAGGAATCTAACACACAAAAATAAAAAATATACCACAATTTTACTTGGAACTGTTGTCTTGATCCTACGTCCACCGGGAAGGAATTTCGGCACTGTACCATTCAGAAACCAGAAAGGATAATTTGTATTCCCTATTTCAGCAATCACCAAAACATTTCCGTCACCATACTGAGAGACGGTTCATCTCGGCTAAAGTCAGTTACCTGATCTCCACAGGTATATGTAAGCATAACCCGAAACAAAACACTAATCAGCCTACCTGGAATCATGTTGGTAAAGTCCTACTTGATATCAGGTTGGTAAAGTCATACTTGGTATCAGGTTGGTAAAAAGTCCTGCTTGGTATCAGGTTGGTTTAAAAAAAAAAAAAAAAGTCTAGCTTGGCATCAGGCTGGTAAAGTCCTACTCGGTATCAGGCTGGTACAGTCCTACTTGTTATCAGGCTGGTAAAGTCCTGCTTGGTATCAGGCTGGTAAAGTCCTGCTTGTTATCAGGCTGGTAAAAGTCCTACTTGGTATCAGGTTGGTAAAGTCCTACTTGGTATCAGGCTGGTAAAGTCCCCCTTGGTATCAGGCTGGTAAAGTCCTACTTGTTATCAGGCTGGTAAAAGTCCTACTTGGTATCAGGCTGGTAAAGTCCTACTTGTTATCAAGCTGGTAAAAGTCCTACTTGTTATCAGGCTGGTAAAGTCCTACTTGGTATCAGGCTGGTAAAGTGACAAATTCGATTCCAGTGGACGATGAACCTAAAACTTTAATTTCTCGAGGAAAATTTCCCTTGCATGCCTTTAGACTTTATTTCCTTAAGCTGAAGAAACGTCCTTAGATCCTAATCTTTATATCCTAATCTTTATGTCTTGCTTAAACCCCTTGCTTGAATCAAAATGACACAGACAAGAAACATTAAAAATTTGCTTATGAGTTATTGGCCCATCATTTACGCTTTCAAATCTCTCTCCCCACAGGCACGCAAGCTAATGGAGGAAAAAGAACGGGTTTTGTAGCCGATACGAGGAATTTACCTGTATGTTATTACCGCAAACTGATCAGCTGTCGGCGGGAAGAGTGTGGAAAAAACAAATTGGAAAGCCATGCATTTACAAGGACCATCCGGCCGGCGTGACTAAGCCATAAAGATGATGAAAGCTTATCAAATGGGCAGCAATGCAGACATCTACCCACCTCCTGGTGCTGCAAAGCCCGTTTTGTTAAGAACCATGATTATGAAATTGTAATCGAATCCACACAAACAGGCGAAAAGTTTATTATTCTTTTCCTCAAAAACCTGAGCGCACGCTGAATCACTGCCTAAACATTTAGTTTGGGGATCGTAAACATTACCCTCATGGTCTTTTTCTATAAGTGGTAATTGTAAATATGTGATTCTAAAAAAATGACGCTAAAATTGGTTTAATAACAACGAGATGGTTATGAACGCGAGGCGTAACTGAACGTTTGTAGTCTAAAACGGTATTAACCCGGTATGTATCCCACCGCCTACGCGTCACCTTCGAGGTGCTGTAGGTCCCGTTGCTAAGTGACCAGTTGGTTCTTAGCCACGTAAAATAAGTCTAATCCTTCGGGCCAGCCCTAGGAGAGCTGTTAATCAGCTCAGTGGTCTGGTAAAACTAAGGTATACTTAACTTAGTACTAAACGTGGCGGAAGCTCAAATGGGACGCAGTGTTTAGTACTAGCCCCTCGGGGATCAAAGATATCGTTTATTATATACAGAAATATATAGAAATGGGTGTATATAATACTTTGATCCCCAAAGGACTAGTACTGAACACAGCGTCTTACTGAGCTTCCGCCATGTTTAGCACTAGCACCGTTCCTCGTTGGGGGGTGGGTTCCGTTCTCAGCTACCACTCTGCTGGCCGCGAGTTCGAATCTCCGACCGGCCAATGAAGAATAAGAGGAATTTATTTCTGGTGACAGAAATTCATTTCTCGCTGTAATGTGGTTCGCATTCCACAATAAGCTGTAGGTCCCGTTGCTAGGTAACCAATTGGTTCTTTGCCACGTAAAATAAATCTAATCCTTCGGGCCAGCCCTAGGAGAGCTGTTAATCAGCTCAGTGGTCTGGTTAAACTAAACTATACTTAACTTTTACATAGTACTAGCACCTCAGAGGTGACGCGTAGGTGGATACATACCGGGCTAATACCGTCTAAAACTAAGCATATGAAAAAAACTACGGCTAGGCTTGGCAGGAGTACTGTAAAAAAAAAAAAAAAGTACTCCTTTCTTGAAACTAAATCACTCTACATAAGAAAGGGATTGCGACTATGAATAACACGCGAATCTGTACAATATTCCTTTCGAGGAAACACACAATTCAACACATCGATAAGATATACACACACAAACACACAAAAAGATAGAGGCAATACCTCAAATAAAACAAATTCGATTTCTCAGACCTAAACAAATTTCTCAAGTGACAATTACACATCTTTAGTTAACGAAATGAATAAGCTGGGGCACAAAGTGTAAACAATAACGGGACATAATAATAACCCCGTTCAATTCAGTAGAAAAGAAATCTAACAGTGAATGTGTAAGAAAACAAAAATGCGAAAAACACAAAACATGAAAGTTTTTTAGCAATAAAATCCTAGCTAGCTGTCATGCATGTGAAGTATGACAGACTACGAACAATAAATAACAAATAATATCCGCATGAGCAAATAAAAACAAGTTTTCTGTACAGCGTATAACGCTGTATGAGCTGCGGCCAATGTAACTTTCAACCACGGCACGGTGTTGGCCTGTCCTATAGCGATGCCAGACGCACGATCATGGCTAACTTTAACCTTAAATAAAATAAAAACTACTGACGCTAGAGGGCTGAATTTGGTATGTTTGATGATTGGAGGGTGGATGATCAACATCCCAATTTGCAGCCCTCTAGCCTCAGTGGTTTTTAAGATCTGAGGGCGGACAGATAAAGTGCGGACAGAAAATGTGCGGGCGGACAGACAAAGCACTGCAAAAGTTTTCTTTTACAGAAAACTAAAACAAAACTCGACATAAAACTGACACATAAACTACAAATAAAAATTGTTCTATGAACGATACTGACACCGAACAGTTTCAAGTGCACCAACATAAATAACGCCAGAGCGCATGATATTCTGACAAATATTCCACCACCATAATATCGCTAATTATGAAAAGAAATGTTGCGGAAATACATAAAGCGCTCTGAGCTGTCTGGTAAATCAAATTAAAAAAAAAAAAAAAACGAGCGGCAACTAACATTTACAAATTGGATCTTCATGTTAATGATACAGAACAACTTGGAAAAAATCATTATCGCATTTTTTTTATTTTTTACTATTATTCTCAATATTAGTATTGTCACCACCATTAATATTATTACTGTATTTTTACTACTACCTCGGCAAGTGTGTGGATATTGCCAATTATCATTTTTATAATTTTCTCTCGTGTATTTAAATTGTGTGTATCTATTGTAATGCCTCTACTTTGTATATTCCATGTATATGGCCCTGAGTTGACAAAGAAAATTATTATTATTATTATTATTATTATTATTATTATTATTATTATTATTATTATTATTATTATTGCTCACATTTCCAGATTCCCGAAGGCCTAGCCTAAGTATTTAATGTTAGTGAAAGTCAAAATTACAGTAGGGTAAAGTTAAAGAAGTCGGACAGCTTTACAGACGGGAAAAGACCAGCGGGAATGGATGAGAAGTAAGAGGCAAAAAAAAAAAAAAAAAAAAAAAAAGCCGGCTCACTGTAAGCGTTTAAAACCTACGGTGTTGAAAATCAGATGACCTACGAGGAGTCAGTTGCAAGGAAAAGGGCGTCGCTTAACTGCACAGTATATAGATGAGGTCCTACATCTGGCATGAAATGGCTGCCGCTTCCTCTACGCATAATGTACCTACATGATCTGCAGAGAAGCTCATGATTCACCCACAAAGTCAGACCCAAAGGCCCCGTAATGCGTGATGCATAACCGACTCTCTCAAACTGGAACAGTCTTGAAAAACATCGGCTCCGAGTGATGAATGGGGTTATCATAATATAACTGACACCATTATTACCCGACATGACCTAACTCTTTACAGTACAGTAGTAGGCATACGTAGTGCACACAGAAGAAACTGCATAAGCCAACTAAGTTTCTAATGCATTCAAACGCGACGTAGTTTACAGTTTAACCTGCAGACATATCGGTCTGCAATACGTGGGAAGGTGCTCTTATATCTGAGACCTTCTCAATTGCCCTACAAAGGCCTCTTAACTAAAGAGCACACTCCTCCAGCTACTGTACTGCTATTTGTACGTATACCTGTCTTAGGACAGAAAAGAACGGCCAGATTATTGATGAGAGAGAGAGAGAGAGAGAGAGAGAGAGAGAGAGAGAGAGAGAGAGAGAGAGAGAGAGAGAGAGAGACTCCAAGTCGTCCAGAAATAGCGTTTTACATTAACCAATATCTCCCACTTATAAAAACAGCTACATCAAGGCGCAATTCAACAATGTAACAACATTCACTATCTTGAGAAAAGCCACAAAAGCGTTGACGACAATCATGAACAATTTTACGTGTGCCACGTCAGGGTACAAGGGAATCTCGTAGCGCACATCTGACCACTTTACGATAACCAGACCCGTTCTAAGCATATAAAAAACTGACAGTGATCTTGGTTCTAGCCAAAATGCGCTCCAGTTTGATGATCATTCTTTTACAGCTGCCGCCGTTACAAAACTTCGTGT
Organism: Macrobrachium rosenbergii; assembly: GCF_040412425.1. Lineage (NCBI taxonomy): Eukaryota > Metazoa > Arthropoda > Malacostraca > Decapoda > Palaemonidae > Macrobrachium > Macrobrachium rosenbergii. The sequence goes on along the minus strand of NC_089788.1, from coordinate 13,286,587 downwards.
AATTGCACTTGTAAATAAAACAAAAATGACAATCACTGACTAAATTTTTGAGGATACCATAACCGGACTATAAGGTATGTGTATTTATACTCAGCAATTTACATTCGATATCTATAACTTGGTTATCCTGAAGACTGACAAAAGTTCAGGTAAGTCAGCTGTCTAAATACGTTCAGACATGAGTGTAATTGTTTTTATAAAAGTATCTTCACAACAATCTACAAAATTTCCAAATAATTATCACCATAACTAACATTATATCACCTACCAACAATTTTTATGTATTGGCATTTATTGTACAAAACTAATCAAATCTCTCTCTCTCTCTCTCTCTCTCTCTCTCTCTCTCTCTCTCTCAAACCGGAGATGATAATGTACACATCAGAACAATGCAGGCCTCGAGTGTCTTCCTCGGAATTTCCCAAAGATCGACTGGCCCTGGAAAAGGCGAAATTTTAGCTTTATCATATACAAGCGTTAATAATGCTTATACATACACATTCATTTAAGGAAAAAGTCCCTTACAGAAAAGTCTTGATACAACAATATGGGTCTCATACACAACACACATCACAGTAACCATTTGACTCTACAGATCAATATTATATATATATATATATATATATATATATAAATATATATATATATATATATATATATATATATATATATATATATATATATATATATATATATATATATATATATATATATATATATATATATATATATATATATATATATATATATATATATATATATATATATATATGTGTGTGTGTGTGTATACATACACAAAATGTCTCGTGCTTATTTCTGGAAAAAGCATTCTTGCAGATAGTTAACTGAAGCAGGTCACAACCAAGGTGGATAAGGGAGCAGGGCTAAAAAGCACATCCCAAAAAGGTGTAGAGGTGTGTGTGTGTGTTTATACACACACATATAAATATATACACAACGTTTTTTCCGTGTGCTACTCGTTATCTCTCTATCTTTCTTCTAAGTCTCCCTGTCACCCAAAGCGGCTCTCATCAGGCTCCTAATGTCAGTTGCAATGTTCTACGCATTAAATATTAGTATGAGCCTGATAGGCCACAACCCCCAAACTCCCTCCCTCCCCAACCATTCTTGCAGACGTTTACGCGCAAAAGCCGTCCGGTATTCCCTGGTGGTCACCTAAACAAGTGATGACCAGACCCACTGTTTTACGGATCGAGAAACAGCGGTGTTGCGAACAAAGCTAGAGAATAATAATGAACAAACCAAGTGCTCCTTAATCATACTGACGGTTCAAAATAAATCATTACTTAAAAGTATAAAAACAAAGGTAAAGAATATCATTCTGTATCCAGGATATGAAGAAGGAACTTGAGAAGAACAAGGGGCCGTCGAAGAACACAAAAAAGCAGTTTTGATTGGATTTATATAACAATAATTAATAACTAAAAATCAAGACTAAAAACAATCAATAAAAAAAATGCCATATTATGATTACACAAAACCTCAAAATGTTATTAGGGAACAAATCCAAAGTAGCTGGACGGAAGCTTTAATTTTGTGTACATATGTATTTCAATATACTAGAAGTTATAAAACTTTTAGTACATTACAATATATATGAACAAATGAAAGCTTTCGTCCAAGTATTGTGGATTTGTTCACTAATAACATTTTGAAGTTATGTATAATCGTAATATGGTATTTTTTATTATTGTTTGGTTCAAGTATTAATTTTGTAGTCATTAATTGTTATGTACGTCCATTCAAAAATTGCTTTTTTAATAGTATTAATTTTTTAGTTATTAATTACTTTTATGTAAATCCATTCAAAATTGCCTTTTTAATAGTATTAATTTCTTAGTTATTAATTACTGTTATGGAAATCCATTCAAAATTGCCTTTTTTAACAGTAATATTTTTTCAGTTATTAATTACTGTCATGGAAATCCATTCAAAATTGCCTTTTGTAAGAGAAATTATTTTTTAGTTATTAATTGCCGTTATGTAAATCCATCCAAATCTGCCTTTTTAATAGTATTAATTTTTTAGTTATTAATAATTACTGTTAAGGAAACCCATTCAAAATTGTTTTTATAACATGTATTTCATTGCGGATCTTACCTCGCATGTTATCATTTGGCCTTTTTTTTTTGTTTCCAAACTGCAAACACGGGACCTGAGACGAGGCAGGACCCGCCTTACGCGAAGCCCCACAAACGGCTCTCAGCCTAGGAACAAGGAGGGATTCCCGTCCAACCTTCTCCCTCGGCCTCCTCCTCTTCATGTGGGTTTTACCCACAAGAGGAAATGGGAGAGGGGGGAGGGGGGAGATGGGGATAGCACAGGAAAAAATAGAAAGACAGGGGAACCCGGAATCGAACATAACATTCCGGATAAACATCCTTGTTCAGGTGCGCTCAAGTGTGTACGTGGTTATGTAAGTGCGAATAACTAGAATTAGTACGTACATTATATGTCTCAATGCATGTAATAAAGAAGTACATCTAGACAGAGCTGCACCTAATATCAATAATTCAAAAGCAACTGGAACGTCAGTGAACCTCCTAGATTCAGTCAAATGAAGAACGTTTTAGGTGTTGAGAGTAAATACACTTTCCGCTCAATGCATCACTTTAAGGGAGACCAAACTTTTCACTCGATAAAAAAAAAATTAAACTGCGTCCTCACCAATTTTTTTTTGTATGAAAGCTACTGGCAGGTTACAGTGCGTCTTTATTATTTCTTTTCACATACACCATAACAAAAACGACATCAGACGAGCGCGCGCACACCCACAAGAGACGAGCCTCTTTCATTTTTGTTTTCAGCATGGAATGAGTATTACCTTTCTCTATTACTTGATTTATTACTCACAGGACGATTTACTTTTTACGAAATTTTAACAGACATGAAATAATGAACAATTCCATATAGACTACTTTACAGAAATAGTTCTAACAACAACCATCAAACGAAAAGGAGAGAGGAAGAGAGAGGGAGACCTAACCACTTTTTTTGGGGGTCGCCATCACTTGAAAGCCTACCAAGTAAGAGTGAAGAAAGTGTGACCTAAATCGAGAAAGAACTTTCAAAAGCACACTGGTATCAGTCGGAGGCAGCACAAAGAATACTCGCTTTTCTCACACTCAGGCGTTGGCCAAGTGACCAACAAACTGGGGACTCAAACTTGGAGAAAAATAAAAGCAACAAAAAATAACAAACCATTTTTTAGTATACAGACCAGATGAAAAGAAAGGAATGTGGCTAATTTCCGTTCTCGTTACATGTGGTCAGTCGCTGGAAGTGTGACCGACGAGGAATGTCGGGTGCTGCCGGCATAAAGAGTTCACAAAACATCTCTTGCTAGAGACCATCCCTACAATACCATACCTGAGTCAAGGCCTCTGCAATCTCAGGGATGAGATTGCCAGCCTCATGCATTTATATTTTGATCACAGCTAACCTGGTACCCATTTACATTTGGGTGGGCTGGTGGCCAGTGGGACGGGAACAATCCCTAAATCCCTACACCTAGCTGAGTGCTACACTACTTGGCTCTGGAATCCACTTTAGCTGACCGCACATT
>NC_089788.1:13228001-13278001 GCF_040412425.1 Macrobrachium rosenbergii | reverse complement strand
GGAATTTTGTTTGTGGAGTCATTGATTGGAATATATAATTAATCACAATTTAACATGGAATTTTCAATATCCTTCTATACTGCTAGTGTTACATGTGTTACAAATTGTCATCTGTTTAATGCTTTAATTTCTAAGAAGAATTTGGTTAAATTAGTTTGTCCATTAAGTTCAAAATTATAAGTTTAATTAACTATATTGTCTATTTCAAATTTGCTTAATTCAGTGGCATGAAGTATAAAAATAATAAATTTTAGTTTGATAAGTTTACATTATATTTATGATATTTAACCATCACAATGTGCATCACGATATCAATGGTATCTTAACTAATATCTTAAATTCTTAACTTTAAGAAATGAGTTTCACTGAAAAATGAAAACTTATGGCCAAAATATTAGATTATTGTTTAAATATAATGTTAAGTTTTATTGTCCATAGAATTGATACTAACTTGAGTTTTCAAAATAATTTCTCAACTATTTTAAGTGAAAATTTATAAGTATCGGTATCGGTAAGTATCGGTATCGGTATCGGCCAGAAACAAGGTATCGGTATCGGTATCGGTATCGGTCGAAAAAGTGGTATCGGTACAGCCTAATATATATATATATATATATATATATATATATATATATATATATATATATATATATATATATATATATATATATATATATATATATGGTGTGTGTGTACATTATTTTGCATCGGTAGTGCATTTCCAATATATATGCCGTGCCTAATCCCCATAACTACCTAATCTGTAGGTTAGGCCCTGCGCTTGACTGAAGCGCAGATTCGTTTTCCGAACCTGGAAAACCCATGGATTAGGCAACCTAACCTACAGACTAGGCAGCCTGATCTGCAGAACAGGCTGCCTTCTTGCTTCACTGATTATGCAAAACCGTCTTCCTAATGCCATTTACCTTTCTTCTGTTTTGCATGTTTACAACTCATGTTTTGTTTTTGTTTTCTTTTATTCTATGCGTGTCAGTTCATAAAAGAGAAGATAAATCACAAGGCAAACTAAGACCATATAGCAAGAGAAAAGGGCAAAAGGAAAAAGGCAGACATTCAGGGGAGGAAAATGGAGAAAATAAGGCACAAATGAAAGAAACGGAAACAACGTCAAAGAGACAGCAATAGAATTCAGACGAACAAGACAGCTAAATAATGCAGAACAAAAAGTAAGTAAAATATATTTAATGAAAAGCGAAACAGAAAGTAAAGGAAATGACTGTTGTGACAAGGACGAAATAATTCAGATAATATCAACTGTGCTGTTTTGTTTTTCAGCTGAAAAAAAATTTTCATGTAGAGATGTACTACCTCCCAACATTAAAAAAATGCAGTGCAACGTGTGAAAGCAGCTACAACAAATAACACCGTTTGCTCTCAACAAGAATTTCATTTGAAATACTGACCAATGCAAGGTATGAAAATCAATTAACTACGCGAAAACAGCAATTAATGTTCGCAGAGTACAAATTATTCTTAAAAATCACAGTGCAGAAAAAAATACAGACAGACACCTTTCTCCGATAACAAAACACCAAAACAGTGAGATGGAGAAGGCTCGCGGTGCCCGTCTTTTGGACTGCATAACTCATGAAACTCACAAAATCAAGAGGGATGAGTAAAAAAGGAGGAATGCCCTTTGCACGAATATACTATGTAAGGAACATATAATGAGATGACAGCTGCACTGGTGTGATTCAACGTGATTCAATGTGTCTGATGAGGTCTGTTCCTTCAAGATCTATGAGGGCACTTGGTAAAACTGGTATCGCCCAAGCAGGCATTAAAACGGTGTCTGAATACTGTCGTAGAATATAGAACAGAAGGCAGAACTTAGGCCAGAGGCCAAGAGCTGGGACTTATGAGGTCATTCTGCGCTGAAAGGTTTGAATTTGAAAAGTGTAACGGGGAAAACCTCGCAGCTGCACTATGAATCAATTATTAAGAGAGGGTGGAAAGTAAGATGGAAGAAAGACATTATGAACGGAGGTACAGTAAAAGGAATGAAAGGGGTTAGAGCTATTGGGGGCCGTAGAGGCGCTGCAAAGAACCTTCCGTAATGCCTACAGTGCACCACATGAGGTGCACTGACGGTACTACAACCACCCGCGTTTGTCTTGTCATCCATCTTCTGCTGTTTACTAAAATCACTGAGAACTTTCCATGTGTATTCATGGTAACTACACTTACATCTGTTCTTTCCCAAAGAACTGCAGTTTATTCAGACAACTTCTGAACTACTTTCATGACTGCAGTTTAATTGATACTATAAACCCGTTCTAATAAAAGAGACGTATATTCATTTAGCTTTCAAAGTACTTTCAATGGAACTGACTTTTATTCAATCTGTGTGGTGACAAACGCAACCGCGTATAAGCAAATGTCGGAAATGAAGCAGCGTCCACTCAATATTCATGACAAACCAAATTCCACAAACTAATATCTGTGTATTTGCACAAATCCATAGGATGTCCTCAGAGATACACACAGAGTATAACAATATCTGCCCAATCTACAGATTAGGCTGCCTAACCCATGGATTAGGTAGGTTCGGAAAATCAATCTACACTTTAGGCAATCTCTATGCATAATTTACAGATCTGGCAGTGACTGCCAAATCTACAGATTAGGCAATTGAAGGGATCAGGCACAAAAGATATATATATAGATATATATATATATATATATATATATATATATATATATATATATATATATATATATATATATACACATATACATACACACACACACACTGTATAATCACTATTATAAAAATCTGCCATTCTATGGGCTAAGCTTGTAGGAACCCAGAATCCGTACCAGCATTAAATCCGCATGTTAAGTTCGTTTTCAGTACCTACATATGAATTTGTGCAAACCTCTGGCCACTGGATCGACAAAGTTAATTAATCTGGGCAGCAAAAGGCCAGCTTTAGAGCTACTCTAGAGTTTCGTTTTCCTTCTGCCTGCCAAAGGAGTGCCAGTTTTGACGGTGAAGTAAAAAATAAAAAACTCACAAAAAAGAACTAATTTAAGAACAAATAAATGGAGCATCAAGCAATAAAATTTTACTTGATTTTCTGCAAAAATTCATATAACGAATGACAGCACCGTTATAGTAATAAACACTTATAATGTTCTCATTCTCTTTTTTCTACAGAATTAGACGATAAGAATTGGAACACTAATTTTCTAAAGAGACGATTCAAAATCACCTCGAAAGCGGCAAACCAAGAAATATCCAAAATTGCTAACGTTCACCATGCAAATTAGCTGCAAGTTCACACATCATTCAAAATGCAGGTGAATGACCTCGCCTTGAAATTAAAATCTGTTATACAATATGCAAGTCCGCCTATGCACTCCTACTCCGCATTACACAGTAAAAAATAAATCTTTCTCGTTTGTAAAAACCATAAATATTGCTATTTTTCTATCAAATGCCTTCAGACTTTTACGAACAGACTATGTCCAGACTCACATTTATCACAATCGAGTTTCTCTGATCGAATTTACACAGCTACATGAATCACACACGAGAAAGGGAATTCTAGATGCTGGAATAATAAAGGTCAGAGGGAGGAGGCAGTTAGTAATTAGAAAGTAATATTACTCTGAGGAACTGTGAAGGAAAACTTTTAGTACAAGTGAAGAAATGAAAATCGTGCATTCTAAGCGACTTCCACGGGACTGCATATATATATATGTATATATATATATATATATATATATATATATATATATATATATATATATATATATATATATATATATATATATATATATACATACATACACACACATACATATATTATATTATTATTAATATTATTAATATACAGTTACTAACAGGACTGGATGGTATTTAGCGGAGATATTTATTCAATAAAAATTCCAAGCTTCCCAGGACTAACAGTCCTCATTGTCAAGTACCTACTAGATACCAACCAGGTCCTGTTAGTAACTGTATTAATGCACAGTTATTTGCGTAAGTGATAAAGTTATATATATATATATATATATATATATATATATATATATATATATATATATATATATATATATATATATAGTATATTTTTTCAGGCAATAATGAAAAGGATTACATTTTTGGGGAAGGGAATTCCTACTTCTTCAATGATTATCTACCTTCAATATCTATTATATCATTATTAAGTGAATGTAAAATGTTGACGCTGTGTTTGACCTTTTTCTTAGCTTGTATGTAGTACTAAGTCTTTATCGCTAAATTTCTGTATATACAGTATATACATACTGTATATACATATATATATATATATATATATATATATAAAACCTTATTTATTTTTCAGACTTTCTTTGTTAAGATACACACTCATTGCGTACATGTTCACCAACCTCCCCGTATACGTACTGGCATTACTTAAATAAATATTGTTTTAAAAATGTGATTTACACTTTCATCGATAAACTTTTGCATGTCAGTAAACTTTCAAATAATAAAGTTTTCCATTGGTAATTACTTACAAATAAAAGAGCAATGATGTAAATGGACAATAAGTACACTGATACACTGGTTCTTTAAATACGAAGTTCTTATACGTTTCTGGTCTCTTGGTGTTATGCTTTATCTATCCACAAAGGGGGGACTGCAGTGTGTGTGTGTGTGTGTGTGTGTGTGTGTGTGTGTGTGTGTGTGTGTGTGTGTGTGTGTGTGTGTGGGGTGGGGGGCGGTGTTGAAGAGACAGGGTTACATCCTCTTTGCGTTGAGAGTTGCTTAGCTAGAGGGAAGTTAGTTGTTGGAACATGGGCGAGATGAGTTTCAGTCTGAAGGCCGTACTTCGTCCCTAAGGCGCCTGGCACTCCGATGCAGCCACTCACACGAGGCTGATCCCGTGCAACTGGTTGCATACGAGCGGCGCCACGAGGTTCTCAAATCTAATTAGTTTCATCAGCGTCGTTGGATGAAGATGACGTACTTCTGCTTTCTGTGCATAAGCAAAAGGAAAAAGAGATCATGGGTTCAGACTTATTACATAAAAAAAATGTTCATCGTAGGAGTTTTGTCGCTGCCCAAGAGCAGGATGAAGACCCTGTGAAACGAAATTCAAGAATTGTACAGAATATCTCAATAAACCTTCAATGAATTTCCTTATTTGGTGACGACCAAGATTTTTAAGAAGGATACAAATCATAGAAAAATTATCAGCGTTGAAGAATGGCCAATGATAAAACTAAATAAAGAAAGACGTTTTATTAGCTCAGCAAACGTAATAAAAATTACATACTTGTTACAATATATTATTTTCCTCCTAATAAATGAGCAATGCTTTTTACTGAGAAACTGAACAACTGGCTATGCTTAAGGCAATGCAGCTGACACCCACACGATGGCGCCGTATGCAACTGGTTTCGGACAACTGCAGTTGCGTTGACATGCGAGCTGCCTGCCCTCCTTTCTGCCTTCTCACTGACCTGTTCCGCCAGATCCCTGGCACCAAGCAACTGGTGCTGATGACAAAATTAAAGTCGCGTTAGTTCTGCAACACATACGCCAATGCAAATTCCGCATTGAACTGTGTCAGTTTGATGTATTCATTAATCCATTCACCTTTCTTTCTGCAGCTGCAAACCTGCAGGTCACCCGTGTGTGTATGTATGTGTGTATGAATGTAATATATATATATATATATATATATATATATATATATATATATATATATATATATATATATATATATATATATATATATATACACATATATCTAATATATATATTATATATATATATAAATATATATTATATACACAGACATACACACACACACATATATATACATATATGGAAATGAACACATGAGAAAGTGTTTCACAGAAATAAATTTCTGACTCACATCGGGAGCGAACCCAGGTCTTTCAAGCGAAAGTACAGGGGATTGGCAATTCCTCCTGATCTGAATCACAAAAAATTATACACACACACACATATATAATATATTTTAAGAAGCGAGAGCCTGCGCGCTGGGTAGAATTTCGACCTTCTGAAATTGAAGCTACAAAGCTATGCACTGGGGCACTTCCGGCCATTCAGCGCTGAAGACAGCGTAACAAGAGGGAGTTGGAGTGGATGGACAGCGAGTCGAGTAAAGAGACCCACAAAATAACCGAATGAATTAAAAGGATTTCAAGGTGGAACTGGGACTTAAATCCCATAGTTGCACTAAGAACTAACAGTCAGAGGTGTTGGACAGCAAAACTGAAGAAAATAAGCGGGACTGGAGGTGAAGTAAAAGACTAAAAAGTGGGTGCGGCTAGGGACCTAAAGGACGATGCAGACACCCTTTAATAGTGACGACAGTACACCATGTGAGGTGTAGTAAAGGTACTACCCCATTGCAGGGTGCAGAGTATAGAGGCATAGCACAGTATGTGCAATATATATATATATATATATATATATATATATATATATATATATATATATATATATATATATATATATATATATATATACATATACATATATATATATATATATATATATATACACATATATACATATATATACATATATATATATGTGTATATATAAATATGTATATGTATATATGTATACATTATATATATATTATATATAGATGTATTTATGTATACATTTTATATATATATATATATATATATATATATATATATATATATATACATACATATATATATAAATGAGAGAATGAGAGAGGGGGAACCCTTAACGAATCTCCTGCATCGGCATCCCCCTCAAAAACATTCACTTTTTGTGCAACTCGTCAGTGTCGAACACCACTTCTCGAAAATTATCCCCAAGGTTACAGGGGCTTGCTTACTTGACCGGATACTAATGGGAAATAAATGGCAAATAAAAATACCAAATATACTGAATATATGTAAATTAATTATCGATGCTCTAAGGACATCGCGTTCGTTCTATACAAACTATTCAAGAAAAAATTTTATTTCCTAATTGCCATGACATATACAGTAACGAATTTCATAACTTAACATATCAAAACTAACCGGGAACTTTCTATACGTTAATTAGGAAGAGAGAGAGAGAGAGAGAGAGAGAGAGAGAGAGAGAGAGAGAGAGAGAGAGAGAGAGAGAGTGTATTTGAGCGGCCTGGCTGATTATAAATGAGCTTCTCGATCTTTAAAAGGCAAAGATTTTTGATGTGTGTATTGTAGAAGTATAAAGGATGGTTAAAGCGGAGAATAAGTCAGTAACTACTGCCACCACTACGTCTGAATCAAGGGTGAACCCCTTTCCCCACCCCCCCCCACCCCAAAAATAAAAACTGCTCCCGTAGAAGGGTAGTGACGTCAGTGCACCTTACGCGGTGCAACCCCTTTCATTCCTTTTACTGTACCTCCGTTCATATTCTTTCTTCCATCTTGCTATCCACCCTTTCCTAACAACTGTTTCATAGGACACCTCCAAGGTTTTCCTCCTGTTACACCTTTCAAACCTTTCCACTTTCAATTTCCGTTTCAGCGCTGAATGACCTTATAGGTCCCATCAGTAACGCGTCCAATTCCCCATATACTGTTTACATTACTCATTCAGGCAACTTCAGCCTCTTTTCTTACATTCGGATTCAACATTCACACTTTACTTCCACAAAAGGCGAATAGGCATTTTCTCATGAACTCCCTTGTGCCTCGATTGATCTTCGTCTGTTAATTAGTTGTCTGTTATTCTTTTATTATATTATATATTGTATTATATAAATATAAATATAAATATAATATATATATATATATATATATATATATATATATATACATATATATATATATATATATATATATATATATATATATATATATATATATATATATATATATATATATATATATATATATATATATATATATATATATATATATATATATATATATATATATATATATATATATATAGTTCAAATGTATACAAATAGTACAGTATAACCGGTATAAATATAAATGGATATATATTCACAAACTTTTACTATAGGATATGACACATACGGATAACAATATACAGACACTTTTTTTCAAAACATAGTACTGCATCAATGATAGCTCAAACGGTACTCGCTAAAACAAATTATTATCATTATTATTATTATTAATCAGAAGAATTTGGTTTCACTCGAAAGAAGTAACAGAAGGTAATGAGGAGTGCAGAAAGAGAGGTAATGAGGAGTGCAGAAAGAGGAGATCAGTTATCAGAAAAACAGATAAATTAACATATTATTAAATAAATAAAATTCTAAGTAAAATATTAAAATACAAGTTGAATTGTATCAGGCTAATAACGCATTGCACCTTCGCTTGATCTTCTTTAATTCCAATTGCAAGACATCCTCAGGGAGGCTGTTCCACGGTCCAACGGTGTGAGGAAGAAAGGACCTCTGGAACAAAGAAGTTCGACAGAGGCACATTTACTGCATATTGGTGCTTCTGCTGTTCAAGGAATCCGGTCGCTCTTGACAGGAAAAGGGGACCAGGGGTCAACTGTGAATGTGGAAGATCTCTGTTGAAATACAACTTATGCAAAAGTGACAAACAAGAGACCATCCGTCGATGGTCCAAGTCATAACTGATAATATTAACCACGAACCACCCCTTCTAAAAGATGTACATCCCTGGCAGAAGCAGACAGCCACACCGGAGAACAGTATTCTAGTAAAGGATGCACAAACAACCTAAAACAGCTTGCACCGATTTTATCACTGTTATAATATATGAGGCCTTATGAGCAATACCTGACTTTCGTGCGACATTTGCTGAAACTTTCATTAGATGTTTCTCAAAAGTAAGAAGTGACTCAAAAGTTACACCTAGAATAGTTAAAGCTTCAGACTCTTTCAGCAAAGTTCCATCCACCTGAAGAGGAGGATGGGGTGAGAAATCTGTACGAGATCTGCTAATCAATAGTCTCTTCTCGTTTTACTGGAGTTCAGCCTCATACCCCACCGACTACGCCATTACTCCATGATCCGGTCCAAGCCCCGATTGAGGCTGAGAGTAGCTTCATTTCTCCTAAGTGGAGACTTCACTACACCCACACGTGTTGCATCATCGTCATACTGAACAATCTTGTTTTCCAGGCCACCAACCAAATCATTTGTATTCAGAGACCAGCAACCAGCAAAATAATTATCATCGCAAGGGAAAAATTCTGATGAGAGAGAGAGAGAGAGAGAGAGAGAGAGAGAGAGAGAGAGAGAGATAATCCTAAGGTATGTTTTCCACAACGCATCTAATGAATCTTCGATGGGATTATGCGATGAACGATTTATTTGATTTTCACAAATTCTCTCTTAAAAAAATCATCTTTTTTTTATTTAGCTTAAAAGCCGAAGAAGTTCTAACCGGGCTGGTTTTAAAACCGGATGATGAATGTGACGTTTGGCATACGTGTCCCCTTGCATGCTTTGAATTTCATAAGTTGGCTCTTGATCTCCTCAGAACCTTAGCGATACAGCGTTAAGATATTCATCTCCGCTAAATGTTGAGCTCTGGGGACAAACGTACATTTTACAGATAAATCGTGCAAACCTTAACAAAACACTATTTTATACTTCACATATTTCACAATATATGCTAAATCTTAGGAGCATTAACAACTTCCTATTTAATATTTTACTCTGTACTAAACGTAAATACCAAAGCAATTCTCCATTTATGATTTTAATTTTGACGTGTTCATAACCTTGGCGCTACCATCTTTCATATTTTACTTTCTGTGGTAAACCTTTAGAAACTTGAACCCTATTTTTTCGAAGCTTTTCACTTCGTTTGGTTTTTCACGACAGGACTAAAATACATCGTAAAAGCTGTAAACATCTCAGCAATGCATTGGTTGGTATTGTAGTCTATTAGCAAAATGCCAAAGTATCGATGTATTTTAGTCCTGTCGTGTAAAAACCAAACGAAGTGAAAAGCTTCGAAAAAATGCTACGCGAAACAAACTAAAATCTGGTGATATAGCACGAAGAGAAGCACATCCATTACTATCTATAAAAAGAACAAGTGTATTGAAATACAATTACATCCACTGTGTTGATTACGGGAATTGCAGTATTAATGCTGTAATAAGCACTGATGCTGGTGATATGTACACGCGTGTAGATTTTTAACATTAAATCGTTTTCCGAACATGGGTGGCTTCAGATAAAAAAAAAAAAACCGTCATTACCACTTTTATGCTGTAACCGCTCATTTGTGGATGAACCTGTTTAAAAGATTCATCCACCTATACAGAAGACTCACCAGCAGCATGTCGAACCTACACAGAGCCATCCATCCTTCCCTCACCCGAGTTCCTCGTTGGACGAGTCGGTAGAGTTCTCGGATAGCACTCTGCTAGGCCCGAGTTAGAGTCTCTGGCCGGCCAATGAAGAATTAGAGGAATTTATTTCTGGTGATAGAAATTAATTTCTCGGTATAATGTGGTTCTCATTCCACAAGAAGCTGTAGGTCCCGTTGCTAGGTAACTCTAACTCTTCGTTCTAGATATATACCGTATACATATCTAGAACCAGAGTTAAATTTTTCTTCTTCTAATTGTCATACCCCTCCTGCCAATACCTTTCACACTATCTATCCAAACAGATCAAGGTCTTCCTCTCCTACTCCCCATTAACGCGTCTAAATTACACCCTCTTTTCATCGCCCAATCGTTCCACATGACTGAACCATCTCAAATTATTCTAATTTATCCTTTCACGTACAATAAATTTTATACCACGTATCGCCACATTTCTCAATGTATCAATTCTTCTTACACCATATACACTACACAAACAGTCCATCTACACGGCTTAAATCTTTTCTCTTCATTCGCATATTATCCACACATCACTTCCATAAAGGAGATGTTGTTCAACAATCCCTTCATGTATTCAAACCTAAGCTTCTACAGAAAATTTAAGTTATGTCCCCATCTTTTATATACACCCCACTCTTAACTTTATGCTTTTTTTTTTCTCTGCACTACTCACACCGGTTTCTAACTTATACATTCAACTAACAACCGGATTACCGATTCACTAAGATTTTTTTAAGAAAATGGCTCTAAATCATCGTCACCGTCCTTGAGTGATCTCAGAAGTCTCCTAAACCAGCTAACGAGGACATATCATCCTCCCTTTCACACCTGACCACAAAGCAACAAGCTGGCATAAGGCTGACTTCATCTAAACCTCCATTAACTACTGCGGGCCACATATCTCTACGTCAGAATTACCGTGTCATTCTGAGGGATAATAAGCTGACATATTCTAGAAAAACATTTTATTCTTGTATATATTCAAGCGTAAAAATATCCATCACTGGACCACTCAGTTCACTTGACAATTACAAAAATGTGCAAATCCTTTACCCCAAACAAAACTTGCATTTGTCAGTGGTACAGAGTTACTTTCCCCCCGACTGAAAAACTGGTTCCATGAAAGATACTTAAAAGTAAGCTGAAGTCGTCCTACTTACCTCATTCATATGTTTGAAATCTTTGTCTTAGAGAGAGAGAGAGAGAGAGAGAGAGAGAGAGAGAGAGAGAGAGAGAGAGAGAGAGAGAGGAATATGAATCTGGCAACATATCTTCCTCTTACATCTACTAACATATAAACAAACGCCTGCACTTGAAGGTTTCTTTTCATTGCAGAAAGAGTGAATTGAAGGAGTTTCAAATATATAATTATTAGAGAACGCTCATTATACCGCATTACATTATGAGCTCAACAACGCGATTTTTCTTAGTCGACGAAAGGTACGTCTGACATTAACGAGCTTTCCCACCTCACATAAACTATAATATCATTTAGTTACCAAGACATAAAACACCTGTAAACGTCGATGCTAATTCAAATTTTTGCTATTCCATTGTGCATATCCATGTAATTCAGGCTTTGTTCATAAAATTTTCATTAAATCCTAATAATCTGTAGCTACAGAATATACATATAATCAGAAACATACAAACGTACATACACACACATACATATATACATATACCGTATATATATCTAGAACCAGAGTTAAATTTTTCCTCTTTCATTACATGTTTATTCCTCATAATTTGTTGGCGGGTAATTGGCTGTGGTATACAGTTCAATTAGAAGGGTAGAAAGAAAATTGTGTATATCCGTGTAATTCAGGCTTTGTTTATCAATTTTTCATTAAATCCAAATAATCTGTTTCTCTTAGCTACAGAATACACATATAAACAGAAACATACATACGTACATACACACATTATACATTATATATATATATATATATATATATATATATATATGTATATATATATATCACCAGAGTTAAATTTTTCCTCTTTTATTACATGTTTGTTCCTCATAATTTGTTGGCGGGTAATTGGCTGTGGTATACAGTTCAATTAGAAGGGTAGAAAGAAAATATGATACAGTATCAGTCTTCGAGTTTTTCTTTACATTTATTTTCAAAATTGCATCTAGAACCAGGGTTATATTTTTCCTCTTTCATTACATGTTTATTCCTTATAATTTGTTGAGCTTTATAGAGAAAGGTTCGTCGGGTAATTGGCTTCGGTATACAGGTCACTCAGAACGGTAGAAAAACAATATAGTAAAGTATCAGGCTTCGAGGGCGTATTTATTGTATGCATTTATTTTCAAAGTTGTGTTTTAGAGCCTCTCTCTCTCTCTCTCTCTCTCTCTCTCTCTCTCTCTCTCTCTCTCTCTCTCTCTCTGTGTCTGTGCGTGGCAGAGATCGTCCAGAAGTATCCTGGTCTTTCCTGCGTGGCATGAATGCCTTCAGGTGAAGGTATGATTTGAAGAAACAAGGGTAACTTCCTTCAATGTTCGGTGGTACCAGCAGGAAAAACTGGCTTAAAATAGACATGCAGTATTGTTGTTTTAGTCTTTTCGTTTTATACTTACATACAACTGTTTCTCTTTATCTATCTATCTATCTTCCTATATGCTATATATATATATATATATATATATATATATATATATATATATATATATATATATATATAGAAATAATCAACACACAATTACGTGTGGAACAGAAATAAATTTCTGACTCACCTCAGGATCGAACCGAGGTCTTTCAATTGTAGGGCCTAGTGGGCAGCGCCCCTTGCCTTTCAATTGAAAGACCTGGGTTCTGATCCTGAGGTGAGTCAGAAATTATATATATATATATATATATATATATATATATATATATATATATATATATATATATATATATATATATATATATATATATATATATATATATATATATATATATATATTATATATATAAAGTATAAGTGTGTGTATGTATGTATGCATGTATATATATGCATACACTTATGTGTATATATATATATATATATATATATATATATATATATATACATATATATATGTATATATATATAGATATCTGTATATAGAGTATTTAGGTAGACAGACAAATGTTTGTAAGCATGGAACGAATTAGAGGACTAAAAAAAAATACTACGTATCTATCTATGACAGTTTTTCCTACGGACATACCCTCCTCCAGATGGTACCACCGAACATAGCAGGATGTTACCCTTGTTTCTTCAAATCATATCTTCACCTGAAGGCACCCATGCCACGCGGGAAAGACCAAGATACTTCTCCTGAACGACCTCTGCCACACACACACAGAGAGAGAGAGAGAGAGAGAGAGAGAGAGACTCTATAACACATTTTGAAAATAAATGTCAACAATAACTACTCCCTCAAAGCCTTGTACTTTACTGTACTGTCTTTCTACCCTTCTAATACACTGTAAACCGAAGCCAATTACCCGATAAACCTTTCTCTATAAAGCTCAACAAATTATGAGGAACAATCATGTAATGAAAGAGGGAAAATATTACTCTGCTTCTAGATACACATTTGCGAACGAGTGCTATCTTAAGGACACACAGGCGCTCTTTCTCTCTCTCTCTCTCTTATATATATATATATATATATATATATATATATATATATATATATATATATATATATATATATATATATATATATATATATATAGAATTACAAATGAGTGTTATCTTGAGTATATACAGATCCTCTCTCTCTCTCTCTCTCTCTCTCTCTCTCTCTCTCTCTCTCTCTCTCTATATATATATATATATATATATATATATATATATATATATATATATATATATATATATATACATATGTATGTATGTAAATAAATCTCCGTCAAATGCAAATTTGCATGCAGCATATACTACACTGGGCAACACATCTCCAATTTCCTGTGCTTATCTTTAAAATGAAGTTTTCAAGGAATAAACATTAAAAAAAAACTGCTGTGCTGCTCCACTTTTTTACTTTTAAACCGACCGGCTGTTTCAATAATCAATTTATGTAATAAAAACAAAAATACAAAAACATAAAATTAACAGATAAACTCCAGAAATCATAAAGTGATGGTTAACAAAAAATTTCAGATACTTTCACTTTTCTTAAGGCCTCAAGAGAAGTAATTTTCAGGCTCCAGAGAATTTTAATGCAGCCGTGATGACTGCCATTAGTTGATTGCCGAAACAGCTGTCTGCTGAAGAATAAATGGCACAGCATACCATTTATTTTTGTATATTCCTTTTGAACATAAGAAGCGCAGGAAATTGGAGATGCGTTGCCCAAAGCAGTATATGCCACATATACTGCTTTGCACGCGACTGTCAAAAAGTTCCTCAAGACACCAGGCCAATCTACCTTCCTGCCTATGATACAGCACAATCACAAAAGGATATCATGCAAAAGTGCGCAGAAAAATTGAATAAGGAAGGAAGTAAGGTACCTCCGAATCACCCAGTCTTTTCCACGCTTAACAGTACCCAAAAAACACCAAACATAGGTGGCTGTTGTCTATAAAAGGATGACTGCAGTAACAGTTATGGATCATTACTTCCCAGATACACTGCATCGCAACTTAAAATATCATTAAAGGACTAGAATTCAATGATACTTAGGTTCTTTTATGTTGTGTTACAATCAAAATAGAAATGGTATATACTCTATCACATCATCCAGCCCATAATAGTCTTGCTGAATGGGCGAACAAAAAAGTCTTTGACATGCTAAGACGCAAAACAGAACAAGGAGACCCTAATTTGGAAAAATGGTTGCCCTTAGTTCAACTGTCCTTATACAACAGTATGTAGTGTGAAAAATGTCTTCCAAGCAAATACTGATGGGATATGAACCTACTATCCATTTGAGGAACCGCGTCATCGTTTTTCTCAAATATCTTTCAAAGTTATTATTTGATCGAAATGGTACTTCGACACAGTGTACAAGACACCTCCCGCTAATTTTTGGTAATACAGTGCATTGTCAAATGGTGTTCTTTAGGCGTTTACTCTAGATGGCGTTGCCAAGCATCGTCAAACTATGCATTCGAACGTCCTTTATCCCCATCCCGTCCCTCCCTCTCCTTCCCATCATCATCCATCCCTCGTCCCACTTTCCTGGCCTCCCCATCTCCGTCCCCACCTTTCTTGTCTATGGGGTATAGCGGACGTTCGATTGCGTAGTTTAGGCCTGTTGACTCATGCGACTTTGTCTCTAAAACACAAGAGCAAACGCCTTAACTAACACCATTTGACAATTCACTATATTACCAAAAATTAACGGGAGGTGTCTTGTACACTGTGTCAAAGTACCATTTCGATCACATAATTAGTTTGAAAGATATTTGAGAAAAACGATACCCGCGGTCCCTGAAATAGGTAGTAGATGACCAAACACATGACTAAATCAACCTATACAACTGGGGTATGGTGATAATCCTAACAAGACAAAATTGAATTGCTTCACGGCCATTCACCAACAATTAAGTACGAATCTAATGGAGCACAAGTGCTATGAAAACACATCAAAAGTTGAATCAATTACATAACAATTCAGAGACAAAGTCTCCATTAAAAGAAGTGATAACTGAACACATTACTAACTGGCAGAAAAGTCTGTTGTTCCCTACATGATCCTAAATGTAATAGAAATAACACTAAGAATAAAGGGAGGGAAGAAAGACTTCTGGGTACCCATGAACAAAGTTAAACTAACCAACAGAAAAGAAAGCTCCCTCCCTTTTTGCTCGCAAGTTTCACACTTCAGAAAACTTAAAAGACCAACATATTCCCCAAACCACGCTGCTTCTGCACGAATCCTCTAATTCCAGCAATGATTCTAATCACAAGGACGGCTATCAGTTTCATCCTGGGTCATTGGTATTATATATACCCTTCAGGTGTTATAATGTTGTTGCCCTTTTGTGTCCAACAGACTTCATTTAGAGAGCTTTCAAGCCTGCTCCGAAGTCAAGTTATAAACGACGGGTCCCACATCCCTTGGAATGCGTACAGAGTATAGAATTTAGACAAAAGGCCAAACGCTGGGATCTATGAGGTCATTCAGCGCTGAAAAGGAAATTGACAATAAGAAGGTTTGAAAGGTGTAACAGGAGGGAAACCTCGCAGTTGCACTATGAAACAATTGTTAGAGAGGGAAGAAAAGTCAGATGAAAGAAAGAATACAAATGGAGGTACAATAAAAGAAATGAGAGGTTGCAGCTTGTGGCCGAAGGGACGCTACAAGGACCCTTAAGTAATACCTACAGTGCACCACAAGATGTGCACTGAGGGCACTAGCCCCCTACGGGGAAAAGATCCCTTGGATGCCCTAGGATTGGTGACGGTTCTCACTAAAAGGGTGACTACCAAGTTGGGCTGCTTCAGCAGTATTCACTTAGACGGGTGCCTTGAATCGGTGGTTTCTTTCCCTCGGCAACGAAGTTGCTTCTCCACCTCCATCCCGGTTGGCCATCCCTTTCCTCTTCCAATTGTGCTTTTTCACACAATCTTTGATTTTCATTACGTGCTAATGTACATGGGGCATCTATAATTCTCTGACAACACTTCTACAATGGCAAATGAACATCTAATGAGTACAAAAGAAAGGCTTTGCAAAAATAAGTACGTATATCACCATACATTCATACATACATATAATTATATATATATATATATATATATATATATATATATATATATATATATATATATATATATATATATACTGTATATATATATATATATATATATATATATTACTGTTATATATATCAATATATAAATTGTGATTTTATCTTTATTTATACATTCATCACGTTCCATATTTTCGTGACTCAGTTATAAATATATATACAAATAAATAAATAAATATATATATATATATATATATATATATATGTGTGTGTACATATATGTATATATATTTTCCTGATATTGCCTTGTAAATGTATATCTTTCCATGATTTTGATATATTTACTACTCTAGTTATAATGTGTTCTGTGTAATAATAATAGTTGTTGAAGTATTGTATATAGTATAACGTCAGATCTCAAAAGAGTTAATGATTTAGATAATTTAACAGCATAACTGATGATACGTTTTAATAATAACGTAGTACTGTATGTGATCAAGCATTTCGTCTCCTAGCAACACTTGTTCTGTACTTGTGATTTCGTATGTCGTGTTTTGGTTCAGTTGTCATCGCGAAAGATAATGAGTTAACAAGCAAGGGAAATGCAGTCAAGTCGTTTAAGATTTTTGTCTTATACGAGAAAAAGACTAATGATTTCACAACGTACTGTTCTGAAAACCAACTTTGGTTCTTCGTCTTGTTTTAAAAACATGCCATTTATGATTAGCCAGTGGCTGTCTGTTTTGATTGTGTTGAGATTTCGTTAAGAGCTTTGTCCAGTACTATTTTCTGATTGAGTTACATATGCCTTTTTGGGAGCAAATGCACGTCTCGATCGATTACGTCATGTTTTGTAAGATTGCATTGCTCTGACCACGTATTTTCTAGCACGTTAGTTTTGGCCCCAAAATGTTTTGCTCAAGTAGTGATGTCATCTGATTGTTTCATCTCTAACTTGGATCCAAAATTTTGCTTATTCTGATTTCAGAGACCGTTCATGTGGTTCTCTCTCTCTCTCTCTCTCTCTCTCTCTCTCTCTCTCTCTCTCTCTCTCTCTCTCTTCAAAAGAGAGAATTATTAATGTAATAAAATATTTGTGTGGTGTTTTAGCTTTTGAGATCTGAATGTAGGAAAAGTGTGTAATGGTGCCTAACAAAAAACTGTGTTTTGTGAATCTCAAGCAGCTGCATTCCAGGTGATTTTGAGAAAGTTTTCACAAGCTTGTGTAAGGTAAAGTGAATTTTACTTACAGTATTATTACCATGGTATAATAAGTTATACTGAGAGAATTTTTGCCTTGGTGAAATTATTATTGGTAAATCTTTTGCGTATTTTTGTGTGTTCTTGTGTTTGCAATCTTTTGATTTTTCACATTTTTTATGTTGGTGATTTGGCATTTATTTACTTAGCATTTTAAATATTCCTTGATAATTTAACATTGCATACTTTATTTAATTTTCATTTACCAAGACTTTCTTTTCAAAACTTGAGCAATTCTTAATAGTTTAAATTTTGCTTGATTAAATTAATTTCTTGATACATTAAAGTTTTTGTGATTCAGTTTTGTTTAATCATTTAACTCAAGAATTAATTATATTTTGTGTTGTTTTCAAGTAATAGTAAATTTTTTCAGATTGAGAATTCTAGTTATAAATTTTGAATTTAAAAATAAATTTTTGTATTTAAAGCTTTTAAAAACAGTGTTTCATTTGTTAACCACCAATGAATAGGATTAGTTGTGTGCATAAGGCAAAGTTATAAACAAGTTTTGTTCCTTTAGTTTTGCTGAAGTGAATTAAGACCAGAGAAACAGTTAAAGTTGTTTGATGGAGTGGTGTCCTTTTGCTCTGGTATATCTCTTGTTTAAATGTTGATACCTCACACTTGTTTTGATAAACTTACGTTTGATTTTTCACGTGATTAATAAGCTTTTTAAGGGATCACTGTTACCTTTAGAGTACTCAGTCGTAATTATTATTGTTATGAGAGTTCAAGTATGTGGCTGAAATGAGGTAAATATTTGAATTCTGTGATTAGTTATGTAATAACCAGGTACTTGGTACACTTCGTGACTAAATATATTTTTATATATATATATATATTATATACTTTATATATATATATATATATATATATATATATATATATAAATGTATATATATATATATATTATATATATATATATATATATATATATATATATATATATATATATATATATATATATATATATATATATTAATACAGACTCAAATGAAGTCTGTCAGTTCTCTAGAAATCCCAAACAAAGCAAACCTGAAAGGCGCTAAACAGGTTTTAGCAAAAATAATGGCAAGATTATCGAGTAAATTACCATATGAATATATTTCAAAGGCTTGAGGTACATGGCAGCTGACTTTAAATAAGAGGAAGGAGAGAAAGAAGGAAAAACTCGAGACATGATTATTTCTAATGAGTAATACCAAACGCAAAGACCTTACAATTTACAACAAGACCGCTTATTCCAGTAGTACCTGTGGATAAACTGCACACCACAATCTTCTCGTGTATCTTGGGAGTACCAAGATCACACCGGCCAAAACCAGAGATCTTTTATTCCCTTTACTGCTTAACTGTAAACGAGTCTCTCTGGCAGTTTTACAGACACTGCTGCTACTACTAACGGATTCAGAGCCGATGAAGCACGGTTTTTCGACAATAACTTTTTATCAAAGCGTCGGATAAACGTGAAAATTGGCAAGTGTATATTTTAATACCCTGCCTAATTTTTGCAAGTATTATCTAGTACTTAAGTTCGATAATTTTGATATTCATAGAGTACAATGAAGTCGCCGATGCCGGAACCAAGAAAATCACACACAAGGATCCTAAAACAATTCGTGACTTAAACATACAACGTCACGAGGCTCCGCCCATCCAGGTAGACAGTAAGCCACTAACGGGTGAATGATATACTTAGACAGCCTAGGCTTTAACAAATTCGTTAATGGCCAGAAGGATATGGAATTGTCGCCGTGGTTGCACGACTGCAACGGCTTGCCACTTTGTATACAAGCAAGAAGACCCGTGGCAAGATTTACTGTAGCGTGAATAGGTAATTATTTCTATAGTGGGTAATAGTTACTCGGTAACACTCATCTCAACCACCTTCTTTACCATTTTATTTCCTACTAAACTTGGCCGCTGATACTGTAATACGCTTTGTTATTCAGTAGTTGTTGATACTGCTAATAAAAAATAAATAGGTGGATACGACGTACATTATTTTGCATTGTAAAGATTATAGAAATATGTACAATTTTATGTTTGTTTAAGCTGTTCAAAAGTTGCTGGGACCCGAAAGGTTATTCTGCATGCACGATTTAACATAAAAAGGTCCTTATAAGGTATATTGTAATGCGCGTACTGTCCTCATAATTTACATAAATGTTGGAGCAAAAATTATATGTATAATATATATATATATATATATATATATATATATATATATATATATATATATATATATATATATATATATATAATATTAATAATGTAGCATTTTCCCTTTAGGCCTTATGACCGCGTTGGACACGTCATGGGCATGACTGCAGGGGCAGTGAGGCACATCGTCAACCGTGCCCCCCAGTTCCTGCCCTTCGCTACCGTCAGCCGTCAGCATCATCACCACCTGCATTTGACAACTTCACAGTTGGTGCCATTCGCCTCCTAATTCACAATAAGTTTGCAGAGAAGGAATATTTTACGGTCGGCTCCTTGACTAAGGACCTCAAAATAGCCTGCATTATCCCGGAGGTTACGTCATCAAGTTCAGTACTGCGGCTCCTGCAGCACATGGGATTCCGCTACAAGACAGCACAACGTAAAATGTACGTAAAGAAAGACTCCTTGGATGTCTGTGCCGGCGGATCACTGCTCTTCGAGATCTACGACGCCACCAGGAGGAGGGAACTCTTCGTTGGGTGAGTCGGTAGGGCTCTAGACTGGCACTCGCTAGGCCGGAGTTCGATTCCCGGCCGGCTGATGAAGAGCTAGAGGAATTTATTTCTGGTGATAGAAATTCATTTCTCTCTATAATGTGGGTCGGATTCCACAATAAGCTGTAGGTCCCGTTGCTAAGTAACCAATTGGTTCTTAGCCACGTAAAATAAGTCTACTCCTTCGGGCCAGCCCTAGGACAGCCGTTAATCAGCTCAGTGGTCTGGGAAAACTAAGGTATACATTTTTTTTTCAGGAGGGGAGGCAGGTGGTATATGTGGACGAAACGTGGTTTACCACAAGGATGTCACACAACTGGGAAAAGGCTGACACAACGCAGGCTGGCACCAGTGCCATTTACAGCCGCCAGGTGCCTCCTGGAGAAGGTGAGCGTTACGTGGTGGTTGCAGCCAGCTGGTACGAACGATGGTTTCATTGAGGACTCATACCTGTGCTACCCGGCCAAGACCACTCATGGCGACTACCACGGAGAGATGAATGCCGAGTTGTTCCAGCAGTGGCTAATGACAATGCTTCTGCCGTCCCTCCCCGAACCATCAGTATTTGTGCTAGATAATGCACCATACCATAGCACACTGATGGAGGAGAGTCGATGGCCTACATCGGCAACCAAAAAGGCAGATCTCATCAGGTGGTTACAATACAACATATATACTGTATATTGATAGAATGCCAACTGTATAAAAGACACTGTAATAGATGGTTCAGTCACATAAACACTGCTGCATTAAATATTAAGACTATTGGAATCAAATAAATTTGACATTTAATGGATCATAGGATTTTTGATAGACATTGGAGTACAAAATCAACTGTAAAAAGAGTCAAGGAACTGATCTGAAATGAAGCATCATTTTATTGTACTTATATTCTTCTACAATTCGTAACACTGTATGGTCTTTCTTTAGGATATTAATGTTTTATTATCTTATATCTCATCAGGTGGCTGAAATAGCACAGGATATCCATCCCACCTGCTGCTACACGCCCTAAGCTGC
The DNA here is from genome assembly GCF_040412425.1 of Macrobrachium rosenbergii. NCBI lineage: Eukaryota > Metazoa > Arthropoda > Malacostraca > Decapoda > Palaemonidae > Macrobrachium > Macrobrachium rosenbergii. The sequence goes on along the minus strand of NC_089788.1, from coordinate 13,255,964 downwards.
TGCTCATTTGCCAACAAAATTGGCCGGAACGAAGGTATGAAGTGGATAACACCATCGGTGAGTGGAGCCACGAGGTTGTGCGCTTGCCACCCGCCCACCCCGAGCTTAATGCGACTGAACTAGTATCAGGGTGTATAAAGCGGTACGTGCGTTCCTCCCTCAGTCGATTCACACGGGCTGACCTCCAGGTCAGGTTGCAGGAGGCCATGCTTTCCGCCACCCCAGAAGTGTCGGCAGGAGCTGTTAGACAATCCCGCCATTTTGTGGAGGAATACTGGAAGTCGGACAATATCCATGAGAGCGTGGAGCCAGTCATCACTGACATCGCTTGCGACGATGAGGACGTGGATGATGATGACCTCTTCCTCGAGAGTGACGACGAAGACATTTTGTAAATAAATTATGTATAGTGTTAGGCGTTTTATTTGTACATCTGAAACATAATAGCTTCCTCTCAAAATCTTGACTCCTACCATTATCTTTTATTTGCAGAGAGTATACGAGCACTATTTAGGGTGCTGTATGATTTAAATAAAAAAAAATAGCAATGGGTTACATTAACTGAAATAAAACAATGACGTTGACCTTTACACCTCTAACAATTGAGGGACTTGAGGTATTATTGCTTTTCGTTTGAATTCTACTTCTAGTGACCGCTCCTGACTTGCTGCAAATAGAAGGCTATAGTGTCGAAACCTGAGGTAAAACAAAATCGTTTGTCTTTTTGTATTCCCGCCCTCAATAGATGTAGATCTAACAAATGAGCCATAGACTGGTTCATTATGTGGATGAATTACATACATCGAATTGTCTGAAAATAATACTAAACAATACGAATATCTAGAAAATGTAAGAATTCCAAGCTAACAACTTAGCCCCAACTACTGCTGAAACCTCCACATAATAATAATAATAATAATAATAATAATAATAATAATAATAATAATAATAATAAAAAAATTTAGAATGATAAGGGGACGATGACAAATCCTGCTCACCATCACTGATATTGCTTAAGCCTAGGATGCGTACTAATATTAATTATATTAATTAGCGCTAGCGAATATGTCATCGGCATGTGGGCAGAGCCACAGTGAAAAGACGTTTTCCCCATATATAAACTTCTCTTCACTGTGGGTGGAGCCTCATGACGTCATAGGTTAACGTCACTATTGTGTTCAAAACCCTTACCTGCGATTTTGTTGGCTTCGACATAAGAAACACACTTTTACTCTGATAAGTACCACAACTATTGAACTTAGGTGCTACATAATACTTGCAAAAATTAGGTAGGGTTATAAAATATACTCTTGCCAACTTTCACCTTTATCCGATGCTTTGATACAAAGTTACTGCCGAAAAACCGTGTTTCAACGGCTCTGAATCCCTTAGTAGTTTAAACGAGACGGTAATACTACTTTCAATGTGACGCCAGACCAGGGTCTTTATTTTTTTAGTTTTCTGTAAAAGAAAACTGTTGTGCCGGCTTTGTCTGTCCTCCCGCACTTTATTCTGTCCGCACTTTTTCTGTCCACCCTCAGATCTTAAAAACTACTGAGACTAGAGGGCTGCAAATTGGTGGTGATAATACACCCTCCAATCATCAAACGTACCAAATGCAGCCCTCTAGCCTCAGTAGTTTTTATCTTATTTAAGGTTAAATTAGGCAATAATCGTGCTTCTGGCAACGATATAGGATAGGCCACCACCTAGCCGTGGTTAAAGTTTCATGTGGCCTTGATTATACGCTGTAGCGGCTGTACAGACAACTCGATTGCGCTGAAGAAACGTCGGCGCATTTTTTACTTGTTTATTTTGGCATATACAACTTACATTACTCCCGTTCCCTCTAGTTTCTCTCTTCCCTCACGTAAAAATCATTTCAGGACTGGAAGAGGTAAGTTTCTTTGTCAAGTCGTCACACCCAAGCCTTGGAAAACAAAAACGAGTATTCCTCGCTCTCTCTCTCTCTCTCTCTCTCTCTCTCGCTTGTGTGTCTTCCAACAATGTTCACTTTATTTGTTGTTTAATACCTTAAGATTTCTCTCTCTCTCTCTCTCTCTCTCTCTCTCTCTCTCTCTCTCTCTCTCTCTCTCTCTCTCTTAATGCACGAAATGAGTAAACAGGCGTGGAAGTATTTCTACTAACTATAATTAATGATTTAAATAACAAAATCAATACCGTATTATACAAAAGCTATCATAAAAGTAATGATCATACGGCATTTTACAAGAACTAAAATAATAATTATTACTTTTATCGAGACCATCAACATTAAAACATTGCACAGATGAAAAAATCGAATGAGTACTGGGAACCATTAACCATTTAGCAGTGGTGATTACTATTTGGTCTTGAATATTCAAGCTACTTAATTCAACATATTTGGCTGCAGAGAGAGAGAGAGAGAGAGAGAGAGAGAGAGAGAGAGAGAGAGAGAGAGCAAAGACAGACTTCATTATAATTACTAGCTGTGAAATCATTAATTCAATACAGCATGTCATAATTTTGATGTTACTTCATCGCCGTCAAAATTTTCACATACCTAATCTATATTGAATTTCTTTTCTCTCTCTCTCTCTCTCTCTCTCTCTCTCTCTCTCTCTCTCTCTCTCTCTCTCTCTCTCTCTCTCTCTCTCTCTCGTGAATATTAGTATGACTATGACCGGTTGAAAGTCCGAATAACAAATAATTTCTAAGAATCTGAGTACACCTACAGTCTCCAAGTAAATTACGCTGTATGTTGTCATTAGGGCAGTCAACTGATGTTGTTCTCCTACCGTTCGAACAAACCAAACAAAGAGGCAAACGATTAAAGCAAGACCATGTTGTTTAGCTCCAATGGCACTGAATATTTTCTTTCTTATAAGGGAATCCAACCAACATTCTTGTCCTAATTTATGGTCTCGTTAATGTTCGAGTGGACCCTAAGGAGTGTATAAGTAAAGCTTTCTTCACCTTTATCGAGGGGGAATTCGTATACATGTCACTAAATGCAATCAAAGCAGTGTTCGAACCGGAAATACTTCTCTGTTTGGGATTCCTTATCTACCTCTGGAACGGCCTCCTTTTCTATTAAGACATGGAAATGAGTCGGAAGTTTGGCATAGCCAATATACTGATAACTGAAAACAAAAACAATCTTCTCTCTCTCTCTCTCTCTCTCTCTCTCTCTCTCTCTCTCTCTCTCTCTCTCTCTCTCTCTGTAGCACTTTGAAAAGAATTTTAGGATGAATATAGAGCGAAAATGATGGGAAAACACATAATAACATATGCACTGTATGTTTATGGAAAATGAGTGTGAATGAATAATGAAATTACGATATAAAAAATGCCCTTGAAATAAACCGTTTGCACAGTATAATATGCAGAGTGGATAACTGGAAGGTCGAGAAAAATACGGATAGAAAAGATTTGGTAATATAGTCAGCATACGCGAAAAAAGTTATCAAGAGTGTTGACTAGATAGGGTGGAAGCCTTGAATCCTAGGGGGAATAAATAAAGAAGCTTTCGCCTTTCATTGCACGGTTCGAGCTAGCACACGATAGAGTTCGGAGTGTCAACTTTTTAGTCCAGTGGAAATCCATTAAACCTTGTTTTGTCTGATAACAGATGTTTTATTGTTGATTATAGTGCTAGGGGTCTCCCTGGACATATTTAAGCCGGGTGACATTCTGACACCCTTGGGCAAAATTTTTTATAGCCAAAATTCAAAATGGCCGACACCGCCATAAGGAAAATCTTAAATTTAGATATCTAAGCTTCTAATTGTCATAGAAGCCTGATTTTTGTGGCTAAATATATGTTTTTGAGGTAGTAGAAGACATCTAGATACTCAAATTAGACATATTTTATCTCTTTATATACATCTGAGAACATTGATACATTTTGAGGCCCTTAAATCACAGTATAATATGTCATTGGGAAATTTAACTTCAATTTTCTGGTAAAGAGGAACATTTTGTTTGTAAAATGAGGTCATTAATTAAAACTACAAAATAAAAAATAAAAAAGAAAAAATACAGACAGCAAAACTGCAGCATTATACATTGATAATTAACATCAGGTAACAATAGTGTGTGACAGCAACATCAAATATATTTAGTTTATGTGTAATGCATTATGAAGTATTTTATTATAGGCACCAAGTCCTGTTCTATCAAGCACATAAGATGCAGTATTTATGCTGAACAATTTCAGTACTTTGAGCAGAAACATAATAATCAATCTATGAAATTTAATAAGGTATAATCTGAAAGTTGTAACAAAGTTGTTGAACCCGCACATATGCACGCAATTATATTATACACTCATAGCAAATTGCATTAACAAAAATCAATTCATCTATGCCAAATCATATTTCTAAATCCTCTAAACTTTAGGCACAAAAGCAAACAAGCAATCAATTGTCATCTTCTGGTTCACTTAGTTCATTATCTTCCTGGCTTACTGAAGTCATTCTGACTGTCTGAGGGTTTCTGCAGTCACCAGATAGATAGCAGTCACAAAATTCTGAGCAAGAGACTTGGGCTGTTCTACAGCTACAGTGGGCTGTGGAACAAGAATCACATCCGCATTTGATCATTTTTAGGACATAATTAGGTGCAACAGACACATTTGATGGCAGAGGGATCGGCTCCAGTATATTGGCTGTAGGACTCTTCATCCAGCCATACTTTAGGGACTGAGTGCAGGTGGATCTGGTTGTAGTGCGCTTCTCCATATGGCAGCTTGAAAATGAGCTCTAAATACATGTTGCTTGAAAGCTTCACTCGTAGGGGGTAGAACTCTCAATTCAGGAGCAGAGTTTAGCCTATGGTTGGCCATCTTACCTAACCAGACCTGGTAACGCAGAGCTGTCATATCAGTTTCATTCTGGTGGCCATAGCATGATGCAAATGAAGGCAACAGACTGGAGTATAACAGAGGCCTCATTCTGTGTTGTAATGCCAATTGTGTTAAGGTGTTTCTTTCCAGATTTGAGAACATTGAACACAGTTCCTTTCCCTATGTCCCACAATGCTGACACAGTATCACAGCCAGACAATACATGTGCTGGCAAGATATCTTCAATGATGTCCTCATGCTCCTTAACAGTTGCTTTGATATCAGCACATTTTCTTCCTAAACTTGTCCCCATCATGACTAGATTGCATGTAAGCTGTCTCTGCTTGTAAAAATGCAGTAGTAACACAAAAACATCTGTGTCATCAGCCACCACCCGAATATTGCTGTGCCCTGTTTCAGCCAGATGGACTACCTGCTGTGCAATGATTACATCAGCCTCTTCATGCGTCGTGCGAAGATCTTGCCGCTCCTGAACTTGTCCATCACTGACCTGCATGGGTGTCGGCAGTGAGCCTGTTACAACCAGTGCATTTCCATTTTGTGGAAGTAGGTCGTGGTGTTCTCTGATGTACAGCCAGATCAAGTTTATCAGCTGTACTTTATTCTTTGTCACAGTGAGACACACCTTCTGAGATGGAAGCGGTGTAAGAAGTGACAGGTGATGTTCCCTACTAGCATCTTTCCCAGCTCGGAATGATCTTGTGATGTCCTTAATGCTATTATCATAATACCTATCGAAGATTAGATATGTGTCAGTGGTGTTTAGCTGACGTGAGAGATAATCAAGGAAGTTCTTGATGAAGTCTTGCACAAGACCATGTACTCTCAGACATTTCTGCCTTTTTCAGGCGCCTGATCTTGTGCTCCTCTTGTGAAGTGGTCTGACTATCTGGTTGTGGTTGTGTGACAAGGAGAGCCAAGGCATGGGTTGATTTAATCCCATTTGGAGAGGATATATTAGCATCAAAATTGTCAGCCACTACCTGAATCAATCCAGTATTTTCACATGCAATCCCAAGTTTTTCTATGTCCTTTGAAGCTGCATGAGCGGCTGAACTCTTAAACTGAAGTACCTCATCGTAGGAACATGTGATTCCTAGATTATGCAGGAGTTCAATATTCATTTTCTCACGAATGACCACACCGAGAGCAATTTGTAGTAAAGTTGGCTTATTGGTGATTGCACATGTAACCATGTTTCCTGCCATTGCAGCTTGAAGGTTTCATCGAGCTTTGAAGATAATCTTGACAACAATCTCAGCATAGTTGGGCTGCTGCTGGAAAGTGCATCTTCTAAAGTTATTCTAGTATCATATCTTTCCTGGTCACGCTTTATTTCCTTGGTTTCTCTAATGATCACTTTGGCTAATCTTTCTATGGCTTGGTCAATTACATCTTCACTGTTGCCAACTAATTTCTTATGTATTGACACTTTACTTGAAAACAAGGATGCTTGCCACACCAATGCCTGAGAGAACAAGGAGATCTGGTTCCAGTTCATTGGATAAGTTCTCAATCAGAAGCCTGCGTGACATCTGTGTACCACCATAGGAGTAATACAATTCCTCAAGTTCGATGGCATTCCATATTTTAGTCTTGTCAATGATCATACTGTCTATGACCTCCGCAAAAGCTCTATCCACATCACAATTAGCTTCAATCTGCGCATTGTCCAAGTGACGAGAGATTTGAAAGTCTGCAGGCAGTCTCGGTGATATTTGGCATCTGCTGCATGCAAATCGCTAACTGTAGCCTGGATACGGAGCCTCACTTGGTCTCCCCATTGATCATTCCGTTGATCACATGTGTCAAGAATAACTTCCTTGAATGTCCTTTGTAATTTTCCTCGGTCTGCAGTTCTACAGTAACTATATGGACGCCATCGTTCTGGATGTTTTGGATCCCGCTCTTCACATGTTTTACCGCAAATGAAACAATGCTTTTGGAAAATGAAAACATTATCTTCTGATCGACGACTCCGCTTTTTCGGTGGGGTTTGGACGCTGAACATTTTGAAATTTGCCTCTGGATGAGTGTCTTAGATGTGTAGGTTGACACACAATTCTTGTGACACCAGTACCTAGTGTCTGAATCTTCAGACAGCTGAGCATGCAAGCTGTCACCTCTACTAATACTAGCTGTTCGTAACCGTGCTGCCGAAGTAAAACTACCTTTCCCACTGCCACTACAGTTAACATATTCTTTCAAATAGCAATCCTGGTCAGCCATTTTTGTTCATCTGAAATAAGACAGACAAGGAACTTAATGTATGCCACCACCATCAAACTATCAACAATTATTATGTAATTTGTAACTACTATGAAAAACATGCAAACAGTTCGATTAAGAATTTGGGCCAATTTTCGGCCTCTATCATCAAAATATGTACAATGACTTAATGAATCATAATCATGACCTGTCTTGGTGTCTCATAATTCTCCTAAAACATACATTTAGCTACAAAATCACGTTTCCAGGTCAGTTAGAAGCTTAGATATCACAAATTTAAGATTTTCCTTATGGCGGTGTCGGCCATTTTGAATTTTGGCTATAAAAATTTTGCCCAAGGGTTTCAGAATGTCACCCAGCTTAAATATGTCCAGGGAGACCCCTAGTACTATAATCAACAATAAAACATCTGTTATCAAGCAAAACACGCTTCTTCAAAAATCTTCAGTTTTCCACTAGACTATTTTAGGATTCCCTTTACTATGTCGGAAACCAGTTTACACAATTTCCTCTGAAAGATGGTGAATCCAGGGGAAAATAGACAGCAGTCACTACCAGGTTCAACTTAAAGGCCGTTTTTAGGATAACAACCTGTCCAAAAAAACCATTTCCCTACATAAGCTACTTCAAACATTAACACAAAAGGTCATTAGGAGAGCGACAAACATACTACACTCAATGTGCCACTAACTGATCCTACGCCTATCTATGGGCTTTCAAAATGTTTCGGTCGTTTTCCGCTTTTTTAAGCCTTCCTAGTCTAGCAAATAAACAAAAGGAACCACAGCTGTTTCTATTTCTGAACGTTCAGAACGTTTTGCCCGTGTTCAACCTTTCAATCATTCCCAGTTTAGCAAATAAACAAAAGGATTCCCAGCTGTTTCTATTTCTGAACTTTCAGAATGTTTTGCCCATGTTCAACCTTTCAACCCCTCCTAGTCTAGCCAATAAACAAAAGGAACCACAGCTGTTTCTATTTCTGAGCTTTCAGAATGTTTTGCCCGTGTTCAACCTTTCAACCCCTCCTAGTTTAGCCAATAAACAAAAGGAACCACAGCTATTTCTATTTCTGAGCTTTCAGAATGTTTTGCCCTCTAGCAAATAAACGAAAGGAACCCCAGCTGTTTCTATTTCTGAGCTTCCAGAATGTTTTGCCCGTGTTCAACCTTTCAACCCTTCCTAGTCTAGCAAATAAACAAAAGGAACCACAACTGTTTCTATTTCTGAGTTTTCAGAATGTTTTGCCCTCTAGCAAATACACAAAAGGAACCACAGCTGTTTCTATTTCTGAGCTTTCAGAATGTTTTGCCTATTTTCAACCTTTTAACCCCTCCTAGTCTAACAAATGAACAAAATGAACCCCAGCTGTTTCTATTTCTGAGCTTTCAGAATGTTTTGCCCATGTTCAATCTTTCAACCATTCCTAGTCTAACAAACAAACAAAAGGAACCACAGCTGTTTCTATTTCTGAGCTTTCAGAATGTTTTGCCTAAGTTCAACCTTTCAACCCTTCCTAGTCTAACAAATAAACAAAAGGAACCACAGCTGTTTCTATTTCTGAGCTTTCAGAATGTTTTGCCTAAGTTCAACCTTTCAACCCGTCCTAGTCTAACAAATAAATAAAAGGAACCACAGCTGCTTCTATTTCTGAGCTTTCAGAATGTTTTGCCTGTGTTCAACCTTTCAACCCTTCCTACACTAGCTAATAAACAAAAGGAACCCGAGCTGTTTCTATTTCTGAGCTTTCAAAATGTTTTGTTCATTTTCAACCTTTCAACCCTTCCTACTCTATCAAATACACAAAAGGAATCACAGCTGTTTCTATTTCTGAGCTCTCAGAATGTTTTGCTCGTTTTCAACCTTTTAACCCTCCCTAGTCTAGCAAATAAACAAAAGAAACCCCAGCTGTTTCTATATCTGAGCTTTCAGAGAGTTTTGCCCGTGTTCAACCTTTCAGCCCTTCCTAGTCTAGCAAAAAAACAAAAAGAACCCCAGCTGTTTCTATTTCTGAGCATTCAGAATGTTTTGCCCGTGTTCAACCTTTCAGCCCTTTCTAGTCTGGCAAATAAACAAAAAGAACGCCAGCTGTTTCTATTCCTGAGCATCCAGAATATTTTGCCCGTGTTCAACCTTTCAACCCTTCCTAGTCCAGCAAATAAAAGCAAGGAACGCAGCTGTTTCTGTTTCTCTTTGATTTGCATTCACCAGCCATGAATTACATACTTTGAGATGCAAAAGCACCTTAAATTTTTTTATGTATCAGTGAACTAAATGGTGCAAGGAACTGGCTATGCTTTAGTGTATTTAACCAATGAATCCTCCATGGATTTTGCTACGATAGTGGATAGGCACATTTTCGAAATGGCCCCTAGTTCCATGCATAAGGGGTGCTGACAAACTCCCAGTTTATAAATATTAAGGATAACCCGAAAACAGGAAATGGGAACGTAAGAACCCTCACTCAAATTGAAAGACAGAACAAGTGGGAAATTAGATCAAGGACATCGTAGCTGTTTGTGAATCACGGTCCAAAAATAAAGGGAACAGATACACTGGATGGGAGTAAAGTGTATATTAATTCAGGAAGAAAAAATGGAGTCGGTAGAAAAGGAGTAGGCATGAATCTAGTCGACTAAAAAATGCTACTCAAACAATGGGTAGCCTAACTGGGATTAAAATGGACCGATATTGCATACATAGGTAAGATTACAAATAGGTCTACTGAGGTCTGCATTGCGATATGGACATGAATCATGGTATGAAACTGAAGCTTTATGAAAAAGATTCTGATTTGGGAATAAGGCGTTTTGAAGGATATTAACAGTCAGATAGAAGACATAGTTAAAAATTATATCCTGACGAAAACTTCAGAAGTTCCATATGTAGATGATATAATGACGAAGGGACATAGACTAGACATGCCTTGGACATGTCCTTTACACCACCCTGGGGAGAAAAGCAAGTGAGAGTGTTAGCTGGGCTCCTGAGGGGCACAGAAGAGATGAAAGACCCAGACCTACTTTGATGAGGCCTGTGAGACGGGAAACTGGAGAGTAGTGGAGGCTTGTGGAATATGAAGCACAGAAACGACATGAGTGGCAGTATATATATATATATATATATATATATATATATATATATATATATATATATATATATATATATATATATATATATATATATATATATATATACATACACACATATCTATATATACACAATGTAGTATTAATAACAAACTATAATGGATACACAGTCCAATGTACACGAGTAGCAACAGTAACCCATTATTCTAGCAAGTGCATCCAAGCAACATACTTTCCCTTTATAGGAAAAAAAAAAAAAAAGTCAGTGGCACAGGTTTTCTCTCACCCACTTATATACCAGTTTCAGTCACGCACTCGCCCCCCCCCCTCTCCCTCTCTCTCTTTGTGTCTCTCCCTACTCTAAATTAAAAGATGCTCTCTCTCTCCACTCTCTCGGCTTCCCACTTTCCGAAAACCCTGTTAATTTTCTTGGCACCTCTTATCCACATACACTTATACAGTCTCTCTCTCTCCCTTTCTCTCTGTCATACTCGTGTGTATATATATATGTGTGTGTGTATATATATATATATATATATATATATATATATATATATATATATATATATATATATATATTATATATAAAAATTGGTAATGTGTACCTTATGTGTGTTCATGGTATCAAATTCAGGATTTTCCCCTTCAGACATCATGTTCAGGTAGAGTATCGTTGCCTTTCGTCACTTCTGGCCTATTCAGAAGGATGATTCTGCAACTCGCCTTTGCATGTCAAAGACCCATCATGAACCCCGATTATGCGATCAAGGGAAGGCGAACACAGTCGACATAATCATTCGAAAACTTTCATCTGACGAGTGACCCAACGAGACCACATCTGAGAAAACCATTTCAAATACTGTACGTCTCACCTCAGCATTTAACCAAGTAACAACCATCAGTATCTCAACAGACGACCTTCAAATGGGGAACAAAGGCAACAAGTTCTCTTTATGATTTGCTCATAACCTTTTATTTACAATACATGCATGTGCTATACACGCATGCCCAAATGTCTTACCTTGCCCTATTTCACGGCGGCCAAGGCTACATTTCATTTTAAAATATGTGGTGCTTGCTTCTCAAGTTTATTTGCCCTTATTAGCTTAGATAAAAAGAGAGAATATGTATGTATGCATGTACGTATGAATGCACACATATAGATACATATACAGTATACATACATATATGTATATGTAATTACACATCTGCATATATATAATATATTTATGTATATATATATATATATATATATATATATATATATATATATATATATATATATATATATATAATACTAGTAGGTGATAGTAAACCAAATCTGCAAAAACCTTAAACAGTTTGCAAGTTTTTATAAAGAGAGAAAAGAGAAAATTCAAAGCGAGCAGGTGTAAGGTTCTGAGAATAAATGGAAACAATGAACATGGTTCTATGACTGTCAATACTGATGGCCAAGGAATAGAAGTGGGTGATTCACTTATGTATTTCTGAGAAAATAACAGCCAATGGAAGGATGACATGAGTAACGGAATAAGTCAAGCACAAAAAGTGCCAGGTTGCATGCAAAAGATATAAAGAGAATTGAAGTTTCTGAGGAAGCAAGTAGGAATGCTAGAAGGAATTCTTGAGCCAACTCTCCATTTTCACCAATGACATACATGCAAGTCCTGTGACAATCGTTATATTGCTGAAACTATCTAATCCTTGGAGGAAAAAATTAAACAGCAAAAAGTTCATGTAAGTAAATCATGCTGTCAATTTGACAGATCCCATACAGCTAGTTTATTCTAGTAATATGTTGAAAAAAATGACTGAATCCAGTTTTATAAGTTAATGTTTTTGTAAGAATATGAATATCATCACAGCAATGTGTAAAATTCTAAAGAATCTACATATTGCTTCAAAAGAAATATGTAACTGTATACATTTTCTCTACAAAAGGTAGTCTGTCTGTCTGGGCTTCATAGCAAAGGCGTGAACCAAACTGCGCGGAAAAACAAGATCTGTTCTTGGAGTATTAACCTCTGTCGAAAATGAGGGTAGCACTCCGGCTCCCCATGAATATTTTTCAAGTCTTCATGTTCGTTTGTACTGTCAACCTGGAATCTATAATGTGATTCCTACTGCTTAGTATCAATCCTCTTAAAGATGTCTTTACAGAACACATAATAGATCAGTATTTATACTTTCTTTTTTTTATATTTTATATATACAATGAGTGTTCTGGAGAGTTCACACACACACACACACACACACACACACACACACACACACACACACACACACATATATATATATATATATATATATATATATATATATATACGAGGGTAAGTCAAAAAGTTCCAGGAAAAATGTTGAATGATGTATTTATTACAGGAATGAAACAACCCAAATACTTGGTAAACAATTATCTGTGATGTAGTGATCCATATAGACTTGATACCTCAGTCATCCTCTTGCTACCGTGGTGTTAACATCTGCTTCAGAAAAGTAACTTCTGAACCCATGGAAAATAAAAATTTTGAGATGAGAGCTAACATCAAGTTCCTGACCAAGCTTGATTGGAAACCAGGAAAATCATTGAAGCTTTGCAACAAGTTTATGGAGATTCTTCTCCATCTAAATCAGTTGTTTATGATTGGATAAAGCGATTTAAGGATGGTCGGGAGGACCTCAAAGACAACCCAAGAGAGGAAGACCATCGACTGCAAAAATGAAAGAATTGTGGCTTTGGTGCAGAATCTAGTGGATGAAGATCGTCGGATTACTATCGATATGATAGCTAATGAAACTGGGATCTCCCATGGTTCCGCATTTTCAATTTTAAATGAAAATCTTGGTTTGAGTAAACTTTCAGCACGTTGGGTCCCAAAAAGCGTTGCGCGAAGACCAACTGCATCAAAGAGCTGAACTTTCTCTTGCAGTTTTAACGAAGATTGAATCAAATGAATCAGAGTTTTTGACCGGATTGTTACTGGAGATGAAATTTGGATCCATCAATATGACCCAGAAAGTAAAATTCAATCAAAGCAATGGTTACCAAGAGGTTCAGCTGCACCAGTGAAGTTCAAAGTGGCGAGATCTGCCCAGAAGGTTATGGCAACAGTGTTTTGGGACTCCAAAGGAGTGATTTTGATTGATTTCCTTGAAGGACAAAAACAATCACCGGGAACTACTACAAAGGTGTTTTGCAAAACTGAAGACTGCATTGGCTAAAAACGTCGAGGAAAGTTGCACCGCAGAATTTTGTTCCATCATGATAACGCTCCAGCACATTCATCAAGGGTTGCAAGAGAAGTCCTACGGAAATTTAGGTGGGAAACTCTTCCACATCCTCCTTATAGTCCTGATCTTGCTCCTTCAGATTTTTCCTGTTCCCAAAACTCAAGGAACACTTAAGAGGAGTCCGGTTTGAATCTTTGGATGCTGCTAAACATGCAGTTTCAACATGGTTTGATAGAAAGGCCCCAAATTTCTACAAAGAAGGGTTGCAGAAGTGGAAACAGCGCCTTGAAAAGTGTATAGAGTTAGATGGTAGATATGTAGAAAAATGATGTTTGAATTTCCTTAAATAAAGAGTATATTGAATTTTTCCTGGAACTTTTTGACTTACCCTCATATATATATATATATATATATATATATATATATATATATATATATATATATATATATATATATATATATATATATATGAACGTATGACTACGATGTCTAAGGTAAGGTACGTCTGGACGAGGGAGACGTTCTAAAGGAATTGACAAGCGGTGACTTTATGAACTGCATTAGTCATTAAATTCATAAGTGGATCTGGGAGGGTGCATATTAAGATTTTCCACTCAGAGACGCAGACAAAATAGCAAGAGTACTGACAGGGGAAAAGGAGTGTAATTTTACAGAAGGAAGTGGATATTGTAATAATTGTTATATTATAAAAATCATATATATATATATATATATATATATATATATATATATATATATATATATATGAGAGAGAGAGAGAGAGAGAGAGAGAGAGAGAGAGAGAGAGAGAGAGAGAGAGAGAGAGAGAGAGAGAGAGAGAGAGAGGAGTTTTTACGAATAAAATAGTCATGGTCAATATACGCAATACTATTTAAGTAATTGGTTTCTCGAACGAGAGAGAGAGAGAGAGAGAGAGAGAGAGAGAGAGAGAGAGAGAGAGAGAGAGAGAGAGAGAGAGGGGAGTTTTTAAGAAGAAAATAGTCATGGTCAATCTATGCAATGCTATATTTAAGTAATTGGTTTCTTATGATCGAGAGAGAGAGAGAGAGAGAGAGAGAGAGAGAGAGAGAGAGAGAGAGAGAGAGAGAGAGAGAGAGAGATAAACTTCAATTCTAAAATGTTCTGAACCTTCAATGGGACATACACTCTACCAGTCGATATAATGCTAAAAATGGCACTAGTCGTTATCTGCAAAGATAAGAGACCTTATTTTGTTTACATTTACAAAAGAGATTCCTTGATGTTTTCCAGTAAATAATCATGACTATTCACAACAGAATTCAGGGACTGCGATAACCTTTCGCAGTGTACACTGTCCAGATATCCATTTGTACTTACTAAGGTAAATACAAATGAGCTGGGTAAGGTGCCAAGCATAAAATACAAAAAACAAATTCACACACTATGTGGAGAAGTCGCCTAAAGGGAGAGGCAAACACTTCTAGGACATGAGTAAAAGAAAAATTAGTAAATGTAACTATACAAAGTTCTCTTCCCTACTGAGAAAAAATATTTTTTTTATCAACGTTATTATAAATAAGCAAACAGTTACATGGAATGAGTGAATGAAACTAGAGAGAAAATAAATCTTTTTATCAATACCGTTACAAATGAGCAAACAGTCACATGGAATGAATGAATGAACGAGTGAATGAATAGATAAATAAAAAAAACTGAGCAATACAGCCTAGCGCTTGAGCGCTGACCTAAGAAGGTGCCATAATGACGAAGAACCTCAGAGACGACTAGATTTCCAAAACCACAAGAATGTGTCGCCAGAGTTACACAGAAGGGTGGTACCTTCTACATAATTAAAACACTGACATTACCATCGAAATCAACCCAGTGTTTTCAGTTTACCGAACAGCAAAACACTCGATGCATCAACGACTGACTGCTATAAATGCAAAAGTGGCTTCGCAACGACGGTGGCCATCAACGCCGAATAGGGAAGAACTCCAGAAGGTTTTCGTGTCAAAGGTCCTCTTGTTCCCTTGCCCTCAACTGTCAGAAATTCTTTGTTATTACCAAACAAGTAGTGAAAACAGGAACCTTGACGTTTGCCGTCAGGACGCTAAAAATAAAGACGCTGAGCTCAATGAAATCCGTTTTCTCACGACTTTCATCTGCATTGAGTTAAGTAGTTACGTATACCGGAATTCTAATGTATTCTGGACATTAAAATGAAAAAACTTCGTCTTTGAAAGGGTGTTTTTCTGACTACGGAATCAGTCCTGACTGCTCGAATATAAAATTCATACTCATGATAATATCTTAGCCTTGGTTAAAATCAGTTACACATACTGTATGCCTAGAAGTATAATGGACAATTGGTGTGTATGTTATATATGTATACACATATATATCATATATGTGTATGTATGTATATAGGCTATATGTAAATTAAATAGATAAACTGCTTGTAAACGTACCAACAGGTAGTCGAATAAGTAAATTATTAAATGATCGATTTTGGACTCAATTCTCTAGGTCAGAAAAATATTGTCTTCTCGAATATCACTTACCAAAAAATTTCGTTTAGAAAGTTTCATTATGGGTGGTACTGATGGATCTTCCGCCATATTACGAACGAAAAAGTTGGTGCCACTCTTCCTTAATTAAGAGAAACATGAATCATCACAATGAAGAGGCATGGATTCTCAAAAATTATCGGAAACAATAATTAATCATCGATCTCAATGTAACGATCATTACTGAGG
This sequence comes from Macrobrachium rosenbergii, assembly GCF_040412425.1. Classification (NCBI taxonomy): domain Eukaryota; kingdom Metazoa; phylum Arthropoda; class Malacostraca; order Decapoda; family Palaemonidae; genus Macrobrachium; species Macrobrachium rosenbergii. Next base: position 13,239,831 of record NC_089788.1, on the reverse strand, counting down.
CGAAGAAGTTGCTCCACCGAGCAATTCAAAATATCACCCCCAACAAAAATCGTTCAAGGACAAAAAAAAAAAAAAAAAAAAAAAAAAAAAAAAAAGTCTTGCAGTTCCAACTTAATTTAGGAGTAAATAAATGAAAGGCGAGGTTGCACTTTGAGGGATAAACAGAAGTGAGGTCAATATGAAACAATTTTGATAAAAGCAAAATTTACATAATTTGCAAGGACAAGCAAACTATTCTATCGCCATAGGGATAACAAACCTGCTTCTGAGGAGGAAAATAAGATAAAATACACACACAAGTTTTCATACGTACTTAGAAATTGGAAGCATATTATATATATATATATATATATATATATATATATATATATATATATATATATATATATATATATATATATGTTTATATATATATACATATATATATTATATACATATATGTATATTATATATATACATATATATTTTATATATATATATACATATGTATATATTATATAATATATATATATATATATATATATATATATATATATATATATATATAATCTTAGAATGAGAGGAAAAGAGAGAGAGAGAGAGAGGGAGGTGTTCCAAAATCACAATCTCATACTGGGAAAAATAATCCTTTAAATAAAGATTTATATCTCAATTACCGCCATAATCTGAAGACCTTTCTCTTTCCCAAGGATAAAAATAGGTACAGCTTTTCCTTTATCCTTTAGACGACGACCCCAATATATACAAGTCTTACTGGCTTCTCTCTCTCTCTCTCTCTCTCTCTCTCTCTCTCTCTCTCTCTCTCTCTCTCTCTCTCTCTCTCTCTCTCTCTCTCCCCGTGTCGCATCCTTTCGCTATAACCAATATGCTAATCTCCAACTATTTTTCTCCCTCTGTGTCTGTTGCCTACTTTTTCGAAGTTCAATAAAGCCTAAGTTTTTTCACCCTTTCTCTTATTTTCTCTTTCTCTATCCATTTTCTTCACAAGTACATTTTACAGCACCCTTATCTGGTGTCACTAAATAAATAGTCGAATTATATTATTATTACATCTCCATCTAACCAATATTTTCAGTATAAAAATTAATCATAAGATGTTTTTCTTTCTTTTTCTTCACAAAAACAAATACATCCGTTTCTCCTCGATCAATTTTTCGATTATTTCGTTTACACCGCCTCTGTCTGCAATTCTTATATCGTAGACTGAAGTACCAAAAACATAAAAACCTTAACTGGTCCTGCGCACCAAATGTCTGTCTGACGATCACTGGTTGCGAAGAGGAACAATAACAACCATTCAATCCTGCTTTGTCGACCAAGCCGCAGGAAAACAGGATTATTAATGTTCGATGAATCCTTTTACTTGACAAATTAAACACCTCTCCCCCTCACTCCTCACTTCTCTGACGTTATTCAGTAGCTATCACTCTTGGTCTCGCCTCTTTAACAATTAAATTCGCCCTTTCATGCACAAAGAGCATGAAGTTAAGTATACCTTAGTTTTACCAGACCACTGAGCTGATTAACAGCTCTCCTAGGGCTGGCCCGAAGGATTAGACTTATTTTACGTGGCTAAGAACCAATTGGTTACTTAGCAACGGGACCTACAGCTTATTGTGGAATCCGAACCACATTATAGCGAGAAATGAATTTCTATCACCAGAAATAAATTCCTCTAACTCTTCATCAGCCGGCAGGAGACTCGAACTCGGGCCTACTGAGTGCCTGTCCATAGCTCTACCGACTCTCCCAACGAGGAGCTGTTGCAAAGAGCATGGGTCTGACAGTTACTAGATAGCCAAGCACGAAAAGAACAAGCATGACGTTACAGGAGTACGGATGTTACATCCCTAAGGAAAAGGACTCACGCAGACAGACATCATTCCGTTTCATATGCCTTGAGAATGAGGACGTCAGAAAGTCAAACGACACACCGGGACGAGATGTATAAAAGCCTGAACGACTATGTAGGAGTGGCACGCGCATCGACTAGTTTTTATATGGACCTTAGTTCTGTTACCATCTACCTTACCAAGGAGTCCACGGTACACGCGACAAAAGTACCTTAATGCACATGATTCTCAGTTTTTTGGGCGTTATTAAAGAGTTCATAAAAATGACAATGAACCTTAAAAACCCAGAAATAATCGGAAATATTCGATCCGGTCAGACAATGGTGGACAATTGCAGTTAAACAGCGTCTTTCAGTTGGAAGTTACCGTAACGCATTGATCTAATGCACAAGAAAAGGGAGTTGGAATTCACGGCAGAACTGCCAAGTATTATTAAAGACCTTTACGACACATTAACAATAAGGTACTTAGTTCATTTGGGTGATATTTACTGCAGCATTCGTTTCTTGGAGATCAATCAATTATTGGAACGATTTTCTTGTAAAAATCGTTATCAATCAAATGACTGGTATTCAAAAAGGTAGGCGAATCAAGTTATTCAAACATATTCCACACTTCTTCAACCAGGAGAAAATTAAGTTTGGTTGGATGCTGCCCTCTTTAACAACGTATTAATATAAGAAGCCACGAAGAGTGTAAGTTGAAAATGACAAAATGTGAAATAGTTGATACCTTACTTTACTGTTTCTAAAGCTCACTTGGCAAATTAACTCCCAACGTCATCATCCCAAAAGAAAAAGCAATAAAATGAAAACGAGTTCCCAGCACATTTCAAATTCCGTTGCTTTTTTTTTTGACTGATCGGTTGTCATCTTAACTGCAAAACTTGCATCTTATACATGAATTAGTTAGAGGCAGATTTTTCTTTAAATAACTAAAATCTGTAGAGCTCAAACATTTTCAATACCAGTGTTACTCAAGGATAATTTTGTTGTTTTAAGCCGATGATTTCGAGAATTGTAAAAGAAAGTATCTTTTGTGATAAAATCCAGAGAACATATAAACTAACAATAGATACACACATACACACATATATACAGTATATATAATTTTTTGTTCACTACCCCGTGATATTTTTCATATTCAAATATTAAGCTTCAAATGTGGTTTAATATCCAACTCACTCAGCCTCAGGAATGACGTACACCCAATAGGAAATTTACGAAGTGAGTATCAATTAAAAATTCCCCTTGGGTGTAAATTATTCCAGAGGAAGTGTGAACTGGACATTAAACGATATTCGCAGCCCAATATTTGTGAATATGTGAATATATATATATATATATATATATATATATATATATATATATATATATATATATATATATATGTATATATATATATACATATATATGTACATTGTGTGGGAGCAACAGAACTGAATGAATGAGATGGGTGCATCTACTGATCCAAGCAGCGAAGTAGTAGGAGTACCTAATACCTAGTCAACTGCAATGAACCAGGCACAAGATGGAGAAGTACATGGGGCTTGTACCTGCATCACAAAATACTGTACCAGTTGGAATGCTAGAACCTTCTGGAGCTACTTCTTCAAATGAAAAAAGTCTAGGTCCGTGGACTGCTCCAGGCTACTATCCATACTTCACCCAGATGTAAATGGGTACCAGCATCTTCTGGGCCAAGGAAAATGTTTGCAGGACTAGCATCGTCAACCCTAAAGACTTGCTAATAAAACTAGAAGGCTGTAACCCTTCTGGTGACACTTATTCCAGAAGGGAAAGAAGCCTAAATGTTCGATAAACTACTGGTCGTACGATTAGCAGAGTTAAACACACTTAGTTCTAGTCATTGCTTTATTATTAGTATTATTATTCACAAGCTGAAGCCTACTAGCAAGTAACAAGCCCACAGGGGCCAATGACTTGAAATTCAAGCTTCCAAAGAATAGGAAATACAGAAAAAGATCAGTAATTACACAAAGAAAAATAATTTAACAAATCAAAAAGTAAACAGTAAAAACTGTAAGTAAAGTCACAAGAATTGTTTTAGGGTAGCAATGCACTGCATCTTCTCTGGAGCTTTTGACGTTCCAATTGCACAACACCTGGGAGACTGTTCATAGTCCACCGGTCGACGGTTGACACAAAAGTCCCTGAACATCTACGAGGCAAAGCGTGGCCAAGCAATCTTGCCCCCATAAAAACGGGAAGGCTAACGGCTTTGGGCAGTAGCCCCTCTAATGATAATAGATGAAAGCCCATGTATATATATATATATATATATATATATATATATATATTTTATATATATATATATATATATATATATATATATATATATATATATATATATATATATATATATATATAATGTGTGTGTGTGTGTATTACATAAATTCATGTATTTATAAGTTTGTTAATTATTTTTTCCTTTTCTAATAAGTGATCTATCCTTTCTGTATTTCTTGTTACCTTCCGTTGCTTCTCTCAAATGAACACCATATTCTTTGGAAGCTTGAATTTCAAGTCAATGGGCCTTGTGGACTTGTTTCGTATGAATAGGGTTCATCTTCTAAATAATAATAATAACAATTATATATATATATATATATATATATATATATATATATATATATATATATATATATATATATATATATATATACATTCTTATATGTCACTAAATAGCGCGTGACAATATATTCAGCCAAGGCCACAGGAAAAATAAAAGGAGTACCAAGCGTTTTCGTGTTACTTCAACACATTTTCGAAAATGCGTTGAAATATCATGAAAGCGCTTGGTACTCCACCTTTTAATTTTCCTGTGCCTTTGGCTGAATATATATACATGTAAAGCCCATACCTCTCTCCATCTAGAATTTTATGGGTAAAACGTCAGCACCTCTGCCTTTATTTCCGGTAATTCTCTTTCGCTGATGCTCTGCAAGTAATTTGATTGATCGGTCGTTAAGTGACTAACTACTCAGGTCCTTAAGACTCTAGCCTTGATTCATTTCATACAGAATTGATTTCAACCTTGTGGATGATGGTACTGTACATCAACCGTACGAGTTATCATAAGATCATTAAATAACATAAACTATTGCTTAGCAATAATACAATCTAAATAACAAACTATTGATTAGCAATAATACTATCTATGACCTCAGTCTTTTCCCAAGAAGCTTTTTGATTTCTATTTTACACCTCACACTTCATAAACCGACTAACGAAGTATTTTAACGTTGTAAGTGTGTGTCTGTCGTGTAGATGGTAACCTACTTTTATTACTATTTACACTTACATGCGTACATTTACACAATCACTCACATTGTGTAAATCTAACAATTACTATGGTTCTTCCTGTTCCTGTATGTTTACTTATCATTTCTTGAAACAATAATTTCCTGAAGTATTTGATGATTACCGCAATACAACAGAAACATTCTGTCGTACCATAAAAGCATCTTTTTACCAATTTAGTTACCGAAATTATTCGAATTTTTTTTATTATATTACTTTTGCGTTTTAATGTGAGGCTTGTTACTCAACCACATACTGAAGAGCGTCCTTTCGCTAAAACATTCTTTACATTACCATTATATCGTTACTACTTATCTGACTGCAACCTTACGTATAACATATATATATATATATATAATGCCCCCTCTCCAAGAAGCGTCGTCACGTCTTTACCTTCACTAATCAATCTGATAAAGATAACAAAGATGACAATGTTTTACGGCAAAGAAAAAATCTTCGAATTGCGCCTTATCCAAAATCCTCTTCAAAACCTACCTGGTGAATTCTACAAATCAGATAAAAATAAAAAATATATATATTTTTTTTCGTCTATTTATCTGTTCGCCATTACCAAAACTCTTCTGCAGCCTCTTCCAAAAGAAGAGCGAGAAAAATACAAGCCCCCGACGATTGTTAGCAGAGGCTCACCGGTATAAGGCCTCCAGATGGCTCGCGTGCTCGTTGGCCCGCTGCCCAGGCACTTTCTCTTCTCTCCAATCCAAGCAGGAGGAAAATTTATTCGGAAAATTCAACCGTTCCTATTTATTGCATCAAGATCCTCAGTTATTGTTATTATTATTATTTATTATTATTATTATTTTATTATTATTATTCACAAGATGAATCCTATTCATATGGAACAAGCCCACAGAGGCCATTGCCTTGAAACTCAAGCTTCCAAAGAATATAGTGTTCATTAAGAAGAACTAAGAGAAGGTAAAGGAAAATACAGAAAGAAGAGATCTCAATTACTGAAAAGCATAAATACATAAATAGATAAAAATGTATTAAAATGCAAGGAGACTTCCATTAGGGTAGCAAAGCATTACATCTTCGCTTGAACTTTTTTGAAGTGGCAATCGCACGACAGCCTCAGGGAGGCTGTTCCACAGTCCAACGGTGTGAGAAATAAAAGACCTCTGGAGCTGAGAAGTTTGGCAGCGCGTGGCACATTTACTGCATATTTGTGCTGCTGTTGAGCGAATCTGGTTGCTCTCTCTCTCGGCAGCTAAAGGGGACCAGGGATCAACTGTGAATGTGAAAGATCTCTATTAAAATACAACTTAGGAGAAAGTGCCAAACACTTACATGAGTGGAATCGTGTCATTCTGGAATTATTAAAAGACGTCAAGTTAATATGGTCACTCATATGATCATGTGAATGCCTTTCATAGCATGACCTTTGTGATTCAACTGCTATGGTTATCGGTGACGGGAAGAACACTGGGAAATCTATGTTATTAGTCCACCCCAAAAGTATGATGTGCATAATGCAAGCCGGGATATTTTTACGCCAGGAAATCAACATACCATAGACTTGGAAAATATAAAGCAACAATTTTTCGGTTTAATTAAATTCGGTCAACTGGCGTCACAACTTTGATAGGCGGGTATGAGCTTCGAATAAGTGAGGAATATGAAGGTAATTCAACAGAATAAAAGCATTAAAAAAAACTCATCTCTAAGCATCAATGAATTTTCAATCATCCTTGTCTACCATAACCTGTTAGGGTTTTTCGATTACGTAACAAAAGAAAACTAATAAAAGATAAAAAAAAAAAAAAATAAAGTAACAAAAGAAAAAAAAAATGCCTTTGCACAACACCTTACCTACATAATGATCAAGAGTAGGGCAGAATGTAGAATACAGAATTAAGGTCCAATGCCAAACGCTGGGACCTACGAGGTCATTCAGCGCTGAAACGGAAACTAACAATAAGAAAGTCTGAAAGGTGTGACAAGAGGAAAACCTCACAGCTGCTGCACTCTGACACAATAATGTTAAGGCTCGTTTACACTAGGCTTCACAGCACGCTGCATACGTAAAACTCATCACCAACTTCTCCCTTACTATTGTTAGCACCGCCCACTTGACTGCTCATCAGGGCGCACGGCGCACCACCCAACCCAACCCATCAAGCCAAGTTTGATGGCTGAAGCAAGACTCACTCCGCCCACGACTACTCACTCCTAACTTCTCAGCTGCCACCGGGGACTGTATTTTACTATATCGCCATGGAATGGGAAAGAGAAGAAATTCGTTTTAGATAGTCTTCTCAGAATTATCCATGTTTGGGGAATGTTTAGGGAATGTCAAGTTCCTCATTGGACGGGTTGCTACCGTTCCCGGCTAGCACTTTGCTGGGCCCGCGTTCGAATCTCCGACCGGCCAATGAAGAAGTAGAGAAATTTATTTCTGGTGATAGAAATTCATTTCTCGCTATAACGTGGTTCGGATTCCACAGTAAGCTGTGGGTCCCGTTGCTAGGTAACCAATTGGTTCTTAGCCACGTAAAATAAGTCTAATCCTTCGGGCCAGCCCTAGGAGAGCTGTTAATCAGCTCAGTGGTCTGGTTAAACTAAGATATACTTTAGGGAATGTCAAATTAAAAGCATATAAAAATAGAGTGTACGTGGCACCTCAATGAAGAAATTTTTAAGGGAAGAGATGATTTTGATTAACGACCAAATAACAGAGGAAGATACAAAAGAGAAAATCCACACGCGACGTGGCCAGTACAAGAGCGAACAAAAAACCGAACGAGAATTAAAAAAAAGAAAATCAGGAGCTGGAACAGACGATTTATAAGTTCCTAAGTTCTGGGGCTTTTATTTGCTTCATTTCTTGCAAGACGACAATATTCAAGAGTCAACTTCAAAACTGGAAATAACAGAGGCAAATATAATTATGGAGTATTGCTATTTTGCGTATTTTTCATTATTTATCTGATATTTCAATGAGATCGCGATATGCTGATAAAAATTGTTTTTATAAGGAATATTTTTGTTATAAATTAAACACATTTTTTCAATTGTATGATCTTTATTTCCTTTTAATGAAAAGTTATCCCTTAATTTTCCAATCGTCGTGGCTGTCAGGAAGATACGGCTGCCAGTCGCAGCACTCACATAGTGTAAAGGCAAAACGCGCTACGCAGCACGATGCGTCACCAAGGTGGGGGGGCATATGCTGGCAGAGGTGACTTACGAAGCGTGCTGTGAAGCCTAATGTAAATGAGCATTTAGAGAGGGTGGAAAGTCAGGTGGAAAAAAGAGAATACGAACGGGGTACAGTAAAAGGAATGAAAGAGGTTGCAGCTAAGAACCGAAGGGACGCTGCAAAGACATGTAAGTCATGCCTTCAGTGCACCGCATGAGATGCAACGACGACACTACGCCCCTACGGGGGAGAATAGGATAAACTATGCGATAGCCATCTGAAAAATTCATCAAAAGTCAAGTAGGACATTCTTTCAGAATCTATTGTCTTTAGCTCTCCGTGCAAATTCTGTCCATCTCATTGTGAAAGGTACATAAAGGTACATGTTTAAAAGAAGGCAGCTTTTGGAATCTTCTACAAAAGATAAAAAAAAAAACACACACACACACACACAAAACATCCGTTCGAGTGACGCTGGAAGAAGTAATCACTTGACCAACAAAGCCCTTCTACAACCTGACAAAAGTCATATGATACGAGATGGCAGTCATTCCCTGGTGGTTCGAGTCACTGAAAGGGTTGCATGATGTGACTGGGAAGGGTTGACAACAGCAAGAAGTGGCCCGGCTAAATGGTGTCAACCGACGAGTATTACGGGAAGTAGCAAGGACTGTTGCAAGAGAATAAATACCTTCAGAATTCAAGATTTTACGAAGAGATGGGATATAGTTGTAGGCTGCATATTAATGATGTTTGTGTTTGGAGTGGGTAACCTTGCAATGCAAGGTTATTTTGGTTATAAGGGGGTTCCTGTAGGGCTGGCACAAAGGAGACGGTGGAAGGTTATATAAGAAATTACGGAAACTGTAACGGAATATTCAGCAATACCGGGATGGGGAACAAAAATGAAAAATTCTTAAAAAAGACTAACGCAAATGAAAAAGTGTTTTTTATTAGAATAAAAAAAGGCTCAAACGTCCATTAAGAATGCGATTAGTGAAAGATTTCACAGTAAAAAAAAAAACTAGTAAGTAGTATACATGAATCTTTCGATGAAGTACGGGCTACGAAATCCAAGAAAGTAAGTAATTAAAACTAATTCCAACTTGTAAAGAAAAAGGAGTTCGGTCATCGGCGTGCAGTAAAAACAAAAGTTATTGGTCTGAGGTAAATCTGAACACTAGAAGATGGAAAGCGCCATTTTTAAAAGCATGAAATTCCTGTCATCTAAAGGGGGAAGTAAGTACAGGCAAGTCACGGGTGCTCGCTATTCCCCCTGTGGCCAAAGACTGACCATTGCAATTTAAACAACACCTCTGCAGCCAATGAGATGTTCCTGTAAGACACTCGAATTGGTGTTTATGAAAAATGCTGACAGTAATTCACGCAGTTAAATGCAACACATGATCGTAAGGTGAGAGAGGAGCGAGTCACAGAGTAAGCAAAGGAAGAGAGACACCAGGATCTTTGCAAACATCTGGATGAGAATTGTGTCCGTGGAAACAAAAGCTGGATAAAAAGTAGAGAAAAGCAATCAGAGAAATAAAAATTAGAGAAAACAGGAAGAGCTAGAACAGGTTTGAATGCTGGACCAGAGGAAGAGTTGCTCCAGTCCAGCAAGAAAAAAAAAGAGTCCAAGCAGAAGATTAATCCAAAATTATTAGAGAATCAAACCGTGTAATTACTATATATACTAGTTTCACTCACATTTACTCAGTTAATGTATATAAAAGATACCACGTAACACACTTTAGGCAAAACAGCAAACATGTGCATAGCATCACATCACCAATTAGGATGAGCCATTTCATTCCGAGTAAAATATATTCCTATTTAGTAAATATAACAGGTATTTGTGAGCTTGAAAAGAACTTTATCTGGAAAAAATTCGTATCTTCCTTGACAGATATTATCGCATGATGGCTACTGTGCTGAACCACTCTCCACACTGACATAGCTTCGAATCCTGACATGATGGGAAGTTTTTCCTTTCACTTCCAGATCTGGATGTCAAGGTTTTCATTGGAAAACATACCTAGAAACATTACGTGACCAGGAGCAAAGAGTATGAAGAAGACTAGGGGTCTTGATACTTGTCTGACCAAAGACAAGGTCTGGGTTTGATTCCCAAGCGAGTAAAAGTCTATAGGGCACATATCGTTAATTACTAGTACTCCTATTAGCCCAAGAAGTGAATAACGTATACGGCAGTTAGTCGACTGTGGTACATCTCACCTGCGGTGTAAAAGAGCACGAGGAAAGCAACTTCACCATAAAAATTCACTGCAAACCAGGGAGAAAGGTATAGGTTACAAATATAAGTGCCGTTAAAAATGACGTTGCTTTTAAGGAGGGTTGAAACGGAAAGTCCCGCCCCAAGGAAATATCAACACCGTACCGAAGCTCCCATCCAGGGCACCTTTATGGAGGGAGGGCTGATGAGAAAGACTGGGCCGAGTCTAAATGTCGACTTCATTACTTGTAGACTTTCAGCGTATGTATATATATATATATATATATATATATATATATATATATATATATGTGTGTGTGTGTGTGTGTGTGTGTGTGTGTGTGTGTGTGTGTGTGTGTGTGTGTGTGTAATTTTAAATTAAAATGCTATTTTAACACTCCTCCACAGGGCCTTTACTCTGACTTCGTCTTGGCAAGCCTCCCACCTGACAGGTTTTTTATTATAAATAATTGTTTTCCTTTAAAACATTTTTACAGAATTTTGAGAAAATTTTTGGTCATGAATTCTAATAAGCAACAAGTCACTTATAATGTTCCCAAACTAGAAATCTACGCTGAATTTCCCTTCCTTTCCAATGATGAAATCGGCAAAAAAAGTTACAAAGATCATTAGCCAAGAATTTCCTTTTGTAAACATTAAACTTATTCCAAAAAACCCACTAACGCTCGGGTTAATTTTCAGATCTATAAGGATAGTGTGTGCCCGTCTCTAACATCTAACGTCATTTATAAATATACTGTACTTGTCCCAGGTGTGAGCTGGGAACCTACATGGGACGTACGAGATGCCTACTGAAAGTCCGCGTCTGTAGCCATCATGGCGTTAGTCTTAGGACGGAATGCACATTGTCCAGGCCTGGATTATCAAACATCCGAAAACCCTCTGCAATCTGCAAAACGCAGATTCCTATAAAATATTTCGAAGTAATAGCTAGAACTGACGACTTCAGAGTCCATTTTCATAAAAGCACTCGTTCTCTCGTTATATACCCAGACGTTTTCCACACCTCACCTTTGTTTATTACGTAATAATTGTTCTGCTGTTTTGTTTACTTCCTAGGAACCAGTTTTACTTTTTTATGTTTAGTCACTTTTTATCCATACTGAGTAAGTTTGTTTTAGAGTACTTTAAGAAATGTATTTTTTTATAACTGGATTTTATGCAGTGACGCTTCTTTTTTGTCAAATAAAAAATGTCATCGCAGCCTTGAAAATGCAATGGATTATTGCGAAACGCCGTC
>NC_089788.1:13213001-13220501 GCF_040412425.1 Macrobrachium rosenbergii | reverse complement strand
AAATAAATAAATAAAGATACAATCTAATTTAAGAGAAAATATAAATATAATTCCTAAAATTTCCAAAAAATATTGTCTTGTCTTATTTTACATACAACAAACTAAAACTTCAAACGAAATCTTAAATTTTTTGCTCCTAACTCTTCCTGGATTTCCCTCGGGTATGTCCCTGGACGAGAAAGTAGCATGACCCAACATGCAGATTCGCTTTCGAAATGTGGACGATAACGTGATATAAGTAAATCTGATATATCAATTATTCGGTCGAGTTTTCAGTGCTATCCTTTTTTTTCTGTAATCAATACCGAGTCCCAATTACTATTCGATTAATTTTGTCTGAATATAACAACAACAACAACAACAACAACAACAACAACAACAACAATAATAATAATAATAATAATAATAATAATATATAATAATAATAATAATGTTCTAAAGGGTCCACAATAACATAACTGTTTAAGGTTCGTGTGAAATTTATAAAAGATTTCGAACCCTACTCTGGGTTCATGTTCAGTCACAATAATAATAATAATAATAATAATAATAATAATAATAATAATAATTCTACTGAAAATCCCAATCTCAAAGCTAGTAACATTAATCATGAACATTATTTCCTACTGAAGATTATTTAGGCCTACGCACAAGAAGATACTCACATATATAATACTCACGTATGCCAAACTTTTCTCCAAGTTTATCACAGGCATATATATTTCTAATATACTAATTGTTTTTAACCACGCGTAAAATTTTAAGGAAACTATAAAATACTTCGTAATCATGATTTTAAAGTTAATAAAAATATTCAGGTTCATCAATTAAGCCTAACTTTTGTGGCTCTTCCAGTGTTTTCGATATTTCCAGCATTAAATTCTGTATATGTATACGTACGTATATTCACAAAACCAAGGGTAACTCCAGGGATATGCAAGACAAATCTGTACCTCTATGCTTCCACGAATCATACAAAGTAGTACCGGAGTATACCAAAGTGTGTTACGGAGCAAGCCACTTATATTGAATAATAATAATAATAATAATAATAATAATAATAATAATAATAATAATAATAATAATAATAATAATAAAAACCCAAGATCCCTGAAAAGGAACCTGGAAAAACTAGATGCCGAAGTAGCCCCAGGACTCATGCAGAAGTGCCAGAAACAGCGCACATAGTGAGAAAAGTGATGGACTCTTAAGGAAGCAGGATGCAACCCAGAACCCCTCACTGTAAGTACCACTCAGTCGAATAGGATGACTGAGACAGAAATAATAATAATAATAATAATAATAATAATAATAATAATAATAATAATAATAATAATAATAATACAGTAAAAAAGGGAATGCGAATATACTACCATGAACATTTATCACAACGACTTTGATAAATATGTTTTTCTTCTTCTGAACAAGGCCAGGCCCCAATTACTGTTACACCCTCTGGCAGATAATCTGATACTTCTCCCATGATACCACTTTTCTCAGTAAATAAATAAGAAGCTAACTCTACGTACCAGTCCCCTAGCAATCACATCAAACCATCGTGAACTACTGAAATACGAAAATTTCACCACAAAAACATCTGAAACAACAAAAAGAATAAGCGGTAACGCATTCAAATTACTCAGCAAGCGAGGGTACTAACATAAGGCTATCTTCAATCTGACAGGTAGTTTCTCCTCGAGTCTCAAAATCCCTTTGAGATTAAAACACTTAATACTGACACCTAAGCAAAACAAAAGTGTAAGTTACAAAGACGTGCGCGAAATAATAATTATATAAACTTCTGAGTTACAACTATCATAGAGACAAAAGACATTTTATAAACGAAAAATACAGTACGCTGTTTGTATGTATCGATTTCGAATCATAAAACGTGCGCATGCGCACACAGCATAAAACAAAATACATACAAAAAGTAGGCGTGCACACGGTGTAGGTACAAAATAAAACTGCTAACAATATCTGACTGCAACCTTACATTTTTGCCATCTTTATACACCTCTGAGCCTTAAGACCCACACTTAATGATAGTAAATTAGAAACAATGATGACTGCCATCTCTTGTTTTACAACTGTTATCTAGACGCTTGTAGATTTGTACTCGTAACTAACTGAGGAAGACCCCCCAGTACGTAAAATATCCTATTTGGTTTCAGACTACGACGCTACTTGGTATTTGTACATGCAAATGCAAATGTATATGCATGTATAATGTAAAGAGGAAAAAGTGCACAAACTCTATGAAGGAGGATCACCTTCGCCTTCATTATGCAGCTATTATGGTACGTTTCGTCGTAAATTTTGGAGGTAAAGTCATTCCTCACAGAAGGTTGTGTCCTGTCAAATAACCAAAAAAATAAATAAATAAATAAAAACACACGCACAGTGTTTGTGCAGCGTCTAGCAGCCTATGATTACTTCTACTACTATTATTATTTGTAGTCTCTCGCCAACAGTAGAACCGTTACGTTCTAGACGATGACTGCTGAACATTTTCATTGCCATTTACGACGCGATGGAATACAAATTGAGACTTAAAAATCTTTTTTACAAATAACCAACGAATTTTCCAAACGCTACGATCGTCCGGGCAATTGGTAATTTCCCTTGCATCATACTTATGCCAACATGCGGTAATAACTATCACAACACAGAGCCTTGTTTGCTTTATTTCCAAACACTCAAGTATATACAACATACTCACAGAATTATGTATGACCAGACCGTTAGCAATATACAAATTCCCTCTCCTTCTCCATGCAAGGCAAGTACTTTCAAGACGCACTAATAGTCAGAAGAGCTCTTGCAACGCAACATTTTGTGTACATAAACAAAAACAAAAAAAAAAATCAACACTGTACCACAAATTCATCTTTCTTTTGAGTTCCATTAAAATTTAGAACTCGGAAGGTTGAACCTTTACATCTCACCATGATTATATTATAGCTTTCCAGGACTCTGGTTCGGTTTCAGTTCTTTTCGGTGTGATTACGAATCGAGAGAGAGAGAGAGAGAGAGAGAGAGAGAGAGAGAGAGAGAGAGAGAGAGAGAGAGAGAGAGAGCAAAGTGTCGTTCGACAATATAAGGTATTCAGCGTAATGAAAAACAGATTTATTGGCAATATCTTATATAAAAGGGTTTTGCGTTGAGCTGATAATGATGATGTTGATACCATTCAGGGAAAGATAATGATGATTATGGTGATGAAAACCACGGAATTTATGTAAATATTGTCAGCATATATAAATGTTCGCTAGACCATGAATAAAGTGAATGTTTAAAACAAAAATCATGACTAATAACAACAACAGTTATGATAATAAAAATCCAGATAAAAAAAACTACTGATAACGATAACATTAACCGTAACATTAATACAACTGACAAGTAAAACTTACTCTAAAAGAAGGTCAACGAAATCAATATTATTATTATAAAAAAAATAAACAGGAACTTGTACCTGATACATCAAAACATACCTACTTGAAACTTTGCAATTTAGCTATAACGAAATATTAATAGCTTAAGCAAGCCTAAAAGAAACGGGTACTTACACTGCTCTAGTATGCACTTATTATACATGTACTGTGCATACCATCTATGCATTATATTCCAACTATACATGCTGGTAATCTCTTCATCTGGTCAACACTATTTCCAAGATCCAAAAATAAGCGCTTCGACAAGAGGCAGCTCAATTTGCACTCTGACCGAAGATTATGCGGCAAACTAGTATCAAAAGAGTTTGTCCGAAAAAAGCTAGTTCTAAAATAGCTAGTGCCCCATAAGAGCTAGTGGGACAAAATAGCTAGTTCTAAATCAGCAGTTAAATTCGTATTACTTACGTGGTAATTACATATATCTTTCAGCAAATCAATTATCACAACTGGCAACTCTAACATAGTTAAAGATATTTGTTTTAGCTTGACAATAATCGTCTTGTGATTTGAATTTCACTTTGGTTGTGCTTACTTATTCGTCTGTTGGTTGTAACTATTTTAATGATACAACCCTTCAACACAAAAGTAATACAATCACAAAAAGGAAGTAATCAAATATGTCAGGCTGTAAAAGAACGGCTACAACTGCGGTTGATTAAGAGATATTAATAATGATGTCATTTTAGCCCAAAAGCATTCACATGCACCCGATATGCCACAGGAAAAAGCCAAGATTGCCTAAAGTACGTTACGAGAAGAATCTTACTGTTCAACTGCACCACCACGAAGAATCACAGCTAACATTACCCAAAATATTGATTGTGAAACGGCTTCTTGTGTGCCAAAAAGAAATGCACTTACGATATACATCCAAAGAAAAACACAAATAATTGAAGCTTACTTTCCCGAACCAGAATCAATCTCAGAAATCAATTTACCTGAAGATTTTAAAACAGTTACTATATATATATAGGGAACAATAAGGAAAACTTTTTACTTTATGATGTTGTCAGTGATTCCCTTGAAATACTAATATTCGCAACTAGACCAACTTGCAACTGCTACACACTGGTTCCACAATTATTTTATCAACTATATACGGTCCGCGCTATTAAAATTGAATATTTATTTGCATGTGTTTACATCTTGCTGACAAATAAAACAAAGGAAACTTATAAAAAAAACAACCTTTAAACTTTTCAAACAGGAACGCCCAGATTTAAAGCCAAGCACAATTACTGCGGATTTTGAGAAACCGACTATGGATGCTCTCAAATTAGTTTTTAAAAATGTAGAGATACTACAAGGATGTTTCTTTTATCTTTCACAAGCAATCTGGAGGAAAATTCAGTGTTAGTCTACAAAGTATTGGTCTAACAACTGGTTCTGTAACTGATACTAACCCTCACCTTTATTGTAAATTGCTTGCTGCATTAGCATTCCTACCCCCAAAATAAAATATCCCAAGCATTTGAAGAAGTGCTCGAAACACTGGAGGATCTTCAAATGGGGCAAGAAATGGAAGAACTTACTGTTATTTTGAAGATACATACATTGGAAGACCCCAAAGAACAGGAAGAAGAAGAAGAAGAAGAAGAAGAAAGGAGCCTTTGTTTTCTCCAATAATTTGAAGCGTTGAACAAACGACGGCAGAGGAATTACCATGAACAACAAACAAGCTGGATGGATGGAGGCATCGAGCAATTCAGACCCAATATGAATCCCCGCATCTTTCCTTACAGTAAAAACGACACAGAAATTAATGGAAGGACTGAAACATTAAAACAACGGCACCAAATTGATGATATTTCGACATTCAAGTTCCTACGTGGCATTATCTACATTATTAGATACTGATTAAATATATTCCTGATTTATTTTTGGTAAGTTTTTTAAATTAAAAAAATCGAGCTTTTTAAATATGGTCACACGTAAAATACAATCCACCACACGTGTATGCATATTAAGTTAAGTAATATATATTAATATAAATATATATATATATATATATATATATATATATATATATATATATATATATATATATATATATATATACACACACACACACACACACACACACACACACATATATATATATATATATATATATATATATATATATATATATGTGTGTGTGTGTGTGTGTGTGTGTGTGTGTCGTGTGTGTTAAGGCAGCTAGCCAGAAATCTACACTCAATAATAACTGATACCGGTAAGGCTTTGGAGAACATTTAATTTTGCGAGCTATTAAGGTCAACAGCATACCCCGAAATTGATAACAAGGCTTATGAAGTCGTAGAAAGCACAATTAAATTTATTTTCTTGCTGTGAATTTACTCGTTAATCGAATACAGAAACAAAAAACCCAATAAACTTCCACATGAGATTAAATGGTAAAGCTAATAAAAAAATTAATTTGAAAATACACACTATTATTTTAATATTAAAAACCGAACTGGAAAATACCTACTATACATTTCAGGGACCGTGAGTCACCGTTTTTCTCAAATATCTTCCAAACTAATTATTTGATCGAAAGGGTGCTTCGGCACAGTGTACAAGACACCTCCCGCTAATTTTTGGTAATACGGTGCATCGTCAAATGGTTTTAGTTAAGGCGTTTACTCTTGATTTACATGGTGTTGCCAAGCATCGCCAAACTATGCATTCGAACGTCCTTTATCCCCACCCATCCCTCCCTCTCCCTTCCCATCCTCGTCCCTCACTCAACTCACTTTCATGGCCTCCCCATCTCCCCCCCCACCCCCTTCCCTGTCTATGGGGGATAGCTAACGTTCGATTGCGTAGAATAATCCTGCTGACTTCATACGACTTTGCCTCTAAAAGTCAAGAGTAAACACCTTAACTAACACCATTTGACAATGCACTATATTACCAAAAATTAGCGGGAGGTGTCTTGTACACTGTGTCAAAGCACCATTTCGATCAAATAATTAGTTTAAAAGATATTTGAGAAAAACGATTACTCGCGGTCCCTGAAATCTCCAGTAGTAGAAAATTCTATTCTGTGACATTTTATCTATTTGGTCCTGAAGAACATTTTCTTCAATGAATTATCAGAGATTTTATTGTTTTAGTGATTAACTTTAAACCGATACTGTAGTTGTACGTCAATTTCCATAGGAAGCACCAAAGGAGGATCCCGAGGATCACCACTATTCATTTTTTTAAAAAGAAAACGCGATCGAGCTTCTGATTGATTAATTTATGACTACTAAAACTGGCATCTCAACACCTAGGTTATTGACGCCGCAATAAAATTAAGTAGGAAGCTACAAAGATAAATTTAAAAGGGGTTTTATAAAGGAAATATATAAACATATATATATATATATATATATATATATATATATATATATATATATATATATACATAAAATTATATCTGTAAATTCATATATACTATATATACAAACTGAACCGAGCTCCAGCTTTCTACAATCCGCCGAAGACACGGGGTTCGTTCCAACAGACGTTTTGAGGCTATTTTTGGGCCTCTCTTTTTCGAGAGACTTACAGCTGGCTCCACTTTTACGTCCACTTTCCAGGTGGTGGTGGAATGGCTATCAAAATATAGCTAATAAAAATTGACTATAAAAAGTGGCTATCAAAAATTGGTTATCAAAAAATTGGCTGTAAAAAGTGGCTATTAAAACTGGCTATAAAAAAATATCAAGTACTCTTGAGAAACGGCAAATAGCAAAACTTCATTCATGCCTTTTTTTCAGTATTATACAGATTAAAATGATTATTAGAAGCACTCCTCTCGGAACTCCAGAGGGATTCTTGGCCTTTTGTTCAGACCAAAAGTCCCTCCTTGCATGTTCTTTTCATTTCGACAACCTTCTATTATATGTATATGTCTTTTGCATGAAGCATATCCATTATTGGTCCTTTCATATTATTTTCAATATATATATATATATATATATATATATATATATATATATATATATATATATATATATATATATATATAAATATATATATATATATATATATTATATATGTATATGTG
>NC_089788.1:13175501-13208001 GCF_040412425.1 Macrobrachium rosenbergii | reverse complement strand
ATTCTGCACTGATTATTCTGTCTTTGACCTCGAAGTCACTGGTAGTATAAAATTCTAAAAAGGTCCCCGTTTTTAATAGTGACTTCCCACTCAATTACCCTCACAGTCAGAAAAACCATCAGGGTCAGGAAGCATAACATAACCTGCCGCAGAAACAGAGCGAAATCTTCGACGCTGGCACTACAAGGCCAGGGAAGACTCCAAGGCACCAAGCAGGGCCTTCGTTGAAATCAATGCGTAGGCAAGGGGCACATAAAGTTACCCTTATCAGGCTCCAAAGTACATTGCCTCATTCATGTTCTGTTTATCTTTCCTTTCGTTCTCAGAGGAAAGGCTTTCCTGCCACACACACACCCTCACTTCAGCCCTTCCCAAGCAGCGTCCTTCAACAACCTTCCGTCCGTTGAGTAGAATGACATCATCGCCTGTGTAACTACAAATAACTTGTTTGAGATGGTGACTACTCATCAGACGATGATGATGACCGTTTCTTCTTTTTCGAGGCAACGCTATACAATATTGCACAGTTTCTGGAGGCTGGCAATATTTAAGTGGGCATACATTGCATTATTAACTGTGATGTGATCTTAATTCATATACACTCAATAACTTATTAGGTACCTGACTATGACCGAACATATAATCATCCGTGTGTTTCAATTACCACGAATCTACAAATGATATTACGTTTTGGTCATGTTCATCTGGCATCTACATGTGAATAGCCAAGCATGCGCACGCACACATACACAAGCACACACACACACACACTACATATATATATATATATATATATATATATATATATATATATATATATATATATATATATATATATATATATATATATATATTATATATATATATATACACTGGATCTTTAATAAGTTAACACACAGTAATGCATAAATCAGAAATAGGTCAATATACAGAAAAATAACTGAGGCAAACTTTACATACTCAAAAAGTAAAAAAATTTATACACACCAAAATCAACACACCGAGCAAGTTTAAAAGAAAAAAATCCAAAATTATAAAAAAAAATAGCCCTCAGATGAACCTCCTACGTTATGGAGGTAAATACTAAACAATTATCGTTCAAGCACAGCTTCCAGGTTTCCCATCGATTTCTCAGTTCTCCAATTCTGACTCAGGAGCTTCCATTTTTAACTGAAAAGATACCACGAGCGACAACAAGGTCAGTGGAATGAAGACGAAAGAAGAATTGATAGCCAACATCTTACTATTCGCTGAACTGCCCAAAGAGGAAATTGAAAATAGTTAAGAATTTATCAAAAACATACCACAGTAAAAATATAATTACGCTAAACAAAAGGCAAAATAGACCAAACAAAGGAGCCGTTTCAAAGACAAATCCCTATTAGTACCCTACTACACCTTTTCACACTTTAGATGGAACAAAATATCACACACTTGTTTGACGCATCTCTTAAGTAGATGACAAATCATACAAGTAATTGACGCAAAACATATATGACTGTACATTTCAACAGAAATAACTGTAAATTGGTAAACGACCATGAAGTTTTGACACACAAGTAACAAATTGACAGTTAATAAAGAGAGAGAGAGAGAGAGAGAGAGAGAGAGAGAGAGAGAGAGAGAGAGAAAAAGTGTATTTTAGTTTTACCAGACCACTGAGCTGATTAACAGCTCTCCTAGGGCTGGCCCGAAGGATTAGACTTATTTTACGTGGCTAAGAACCAATTGTTTACTTAGCAACGGGACCTACAGCTTATTGTGGAATCCGAACCACATTATAGCGAGAAATGAATTTCTATCACCAGAAATAAATTCCTCTAACTCTTCATCAGCCGGCCGGGGACTCGAACTCGGTCCTGGCGAGTCCCAGTCCACAGCTCTACCGACTCTCCCAATGAAGAGCTAGAGAGAGAGAGAGAGAGAGAGAGAGAGAGAGAGAGAGAGATAGTTGACTTTGTATATGTATGACCTAGTTCATTACATTCTTTCAGAAACAATCCAATGAAGAACAGTACCTGTTTTACTGTCTTTGCCTAAGCTAGTGTATTTTTCCAGCCATGCCACGTAGGCAGTACCGCCGGGTTTCTGATAAAGACCGGGATCGCATCATTACCCGATATGAAGTGAAGTAGGAGAAGATTTAGTGGCATCTGTTGCAGAATAAGAATTCCAAGGAAAACCGCCTACGAAATGATTAGAAAACTCCATGAGACAGGCGATAGGAGTGCCCAACAGTATAAAAGAGGACGACCATCTTTGCTTGATCATGAGGCCAAGAATTTCTTAGTGATGCTGGTGGAGGCTACACCCACAATCACCGTCCGTGAACTCCACGATGTATTGTATGAAAGCTTTCCAGACAAGCCCAGAGTATCGAATGTGACCATATCAAGGGTTTTGGATGGCGAACTTTTAACTTCAAAGCCAACCGTGAAACATATGCACAGTTTATGTACGAAGAAGGTATTCACGAACATCGTGTCTATGTGGATGAAACTGGCTACAACCTGTACACAAGCAGGGCACATGGACGACATCCACAGGGACAAAGGGTCAACAGGATTGTTGCAAGGCAGCGTGGAAATAATGTCACTATGGTAACTGCCATCTCCAACTTAACAGGACTCTTTTACTATGAACTCCACACAACAATGTGACTAATGAAAGTTCTTCGTTGGGCGAGTCGGTAGAGTTGTGGGCTAGCGAGTGCTAGCCCGGCTAATGAAGAATTGGAGGAATTTATTTCTGGTGACAGAAATTCATTTCTCGCTATAATGTGGTTCGGATTCCACAATAAGCTGTAGGTCCCGTTGCTAGGTAACCAATTGGTTCTTAGCCACGTAAAATAAGTCTAATCCTTCGGGCCAGCCCTCTCTAGGAGAGCTGTTAATCAGCTCAGTGGTCTGGTAAAACTAAGGTATCGGGGTGTGACTAATGAGGTGTACAGGTAATGCTGTACTGGGTCCCCAGCCCGCAGAGTTTTATATGGACAATGCACTTGTCACGCCGGAATTGAACAGGATCTGGACCGCCGCATCATCAAAAGGATTCCACCTCACTCCCTTTTTCTGAATCCAATCGAGAACTGCTTCTCGGTTCTCAAGGCATCTGTTAAGCGATGCCCTAACAACATAGTTGACCGCTGCGATGTGCAAGCTGCACGAAGAGAAGGGGTTACCCTGAGGGTATACAGAGAACAACTTATTCAACAAAAAATTGAGCATCAATTCCCCTTATTGATGCCGTTCTTTGTTCCGCGGACTACCGTCATTCAGATACCTTTCTACGACGGTGCATTGCCCGCGACGATATCTGAGAGTAAACCTAAACATTTGCTTTTTTCTAGAATTGTGATTTGTATGTCATTCTTAAGTAATTGTTATTTCTGTTCTAAGTAATTATGGATACAATGATGGACACCATTTATGATTTTGCATAGTTCTTACAACTGTTTATATAAAATCTGAATGTTCTGAGCGTTTGTTAATTGTAAAATAAATATATGAAATTGTCAATCATTATGTCTCATTGTCCTTTTAAAATGAGGTTTGTCAATTAGTAGCATGACAAAACGGTTGTCAAACAGTTGCTGTACTATGTCAAATCAGTTTCAATCTTTGTCATTCATACATGAAGAAGTGTCAAACAATATGACAGACTCAAAAACATCTGTGGATTGTCACCGACTTTGGGTAATCTGTCTGTTCTCTTGTGTGAAAAGGTGTACTACTAATGAATGTTATTTCACGCCACAAACTTCATGTATGTATTAACTCCTATGAAGTCTTAAAACCTTGCATATACGTAAGTGGAAGTCTTAAAACCTTGCATATAGGTAAGTGAGTCTTAAAACCTTCCATATAATTAAGTGGAAGTCTTAAAACCTTGCATATAAGTAAGTGGAAGTCTTAAAACCTTGCAAATAAGTAAGTGGAAGTCCTAAAACCTTGCATATAAGTAAGTGGAAGTCTTAAAACCTTGCATACAAGTAAGTGGAAGTCTTAAAATCTTGCATATAAGTAAGTGGAAATCTTAAAACCTTGCATATAAGTAAGTGGAAGAACTTTTTATTAGCTACTGAGTTACCCTTATAATTTGCTATCCACAATTAACATTAAAAGATACAGGAGATCTATAGAGTTATAGATATACTAAAAAGAATAGAAAAATATATGAGATAAACCCCCATGAACTTCGAAATCTTTAATTTGAATATGAGGAAGAAAATTTTGTAATTAGCTACTGAGTTTCCATTATATTTAGTCACACATTATAGTTAACTATTAGACTTGAAATACATGGCAGACCTAGAGGCATTTCTCTCCCTCACCTTGTAAGCGTAAACCAAAATGTAATCCCGCAGGAAGACACTGCTTCGATCAAGCATTGATTACTTTAACTTTACCTACGGTGATTCAACATTTCTTACAGTCGAACTTGCGAAGGTGAGGTATGAACCGAAGAAAAATTACAAGAGAGAGAGAGAGAGAGAGAGAGAGAGAGAGAGAGAGAGAGAGAGAGAGAGAGAGAGAGAGAGAGAGAGAGAGAGAGAGAGAAGGGGAGGATGACTTGTATAATTAGGCTTGACGACTGATGAATTCCAAACCTACCTTCCTGCCAAACACCACGTATACACGATTAGTGTAGAGAAATCTTTCCTTGAAATTATGATTTATGTCCAGTAATTAGTGACAATGTTCACAATCGCCTTTCACAAGAATGAATAAAAACTAACCATATATCTTTTTACAATAATATATATATATATATATATATATATATATATATATAGTATATATATACAGTATATACTCTGTATGTGTATGTATGTATGTATGTATGTATATATATATATATATATATACATATATATATATATATATATATATATATATATATATATATATATATATATATATATATATATATATATATATATATAAATCAGTTGTAAGATATTTAAAACAATTATTACTAATTCTCTCTCTCTCTCTCTCTCTCTCTCTCTCTCTCTCTCTCTCTATATATATATATATATATATATATATATATATATATATATATATATATATATATATATATATAATATAATATATATATATATATATATATATATATATATATATATATATATATATATATATATATATATATATATGGTGGGTGTGTGTATATATATATATATATATATATATATATATATATATATATATATATATATATATATATATATATATATGTATTAAAATAACTTTAAATATCTTGTTCGTGGCTTTTGATCCAATGTTTTACGATTTTTGTTTCATCATGAACAGTTGTCCTCGAATGCCAGGCCAAGGTTTTTGCATAAAGTTCTGTACAGCGATTATTCACCAGGACTCTCTCTCTTTTCATGTATTCACGTCGAGCACACTACCCCTCTTAGTGCTTCACTTGTTTAGCTGCCCAATTACGAGTTACGCTTTCGCTCTCTTTTCGTCGCCCGCACTTCCGCTGTGGCCTTGTTTCGGCAGTTGCGAGGGGGTATCAGCTCCCGAACAAAGGTCATCCATTCTTTCCACAACTCTGGAAACCTGGAAAAGTCTTGTGCTCCTGTCTGCAGCTTTCATCATTACTGGGAGGCACCTGTGCATCTGTTGCACCGCTTGCTTCAAATCGCCCCTGGTGCCACTGAGCTCTGGTTGCTGCTTTGCTTCTTACCCCAGCCGTGTGTTTGACCTCCTGGAGTCGTCAGGAGGCCTTTTATTGGTGGAGAACGGTAAACAGACCGTTTGTATTCTCACCCCTCCCCCTTGATTATCGCAATGTGGATATTTGATCCCGTTGGTGCATGGAATCCTGCAGTGATCCCTCGGAGTGACTGACCCTCCATGTGTTCAATTCTTATTCAATTTCTTTGCCCGTCTTTGGCAAAATCATATTGGTATCCGCGCTCGAAGTTTATATATATATATATATATATATATATATATATATATATATATATATATATATATATATATATATATATATATATATATATATATATATATATATATATCTGTAAAGTGTATCGCTGTGTTTACTGTAAATACGTTTAAAAATAATGTTAAGGTTAACTTCTTACTGTGTCTGATTCTGTCGTGTGTTCGGGTAAGTGTGTTGCTTCTACGTCTTACGGCTTTGTTTCGCTATTACTTATGTATGGTATGTGGTCACGCCAGTTTTAATAGCCACAAATGAATCAATCAACTGCTTAGGGTATACCGTAAAAGTTAGGTAGGAGCTTGATGGTATGTGCGTTTATTCATAAAAAGAAATGTGTTTTCTAGTTCCTCAAAGCAGTTTTAAGGGAACCTCTTTTGGAGTTGTAAAGTTATTTCTCGTTATTAAAATTTATCGTTCAAGTTTTGGTCAGTGTTTTTCTTGTGTCCCTCTGTGAGAGTTAAATCTCCCTTGTGAATATAGTGCCGCGACTGGTTCGTCTATTTATTAAAATGAGGTAGAGGAGGCTCAACATAGCTATGGCTGGGGGTTTCTGATATGCACCACTGGATTTAAGAGAGGAAGGGCACCAACAAAGCCTCAAATTCGCAATCGTTCAGGAGTCACTTTCCATCAACGCTTGCAGATCACTTCCAATTGCAACAGTATAGGGTTCGCGTATATAATCGCTGGGATTAAAAACATACAAACAATTTTTTTTAGTTCAGAAACATGTCGGTTTTCTAGTTAAAGCAAAGGATACAAAATAACAGCTCTCAAATACTGAATTGCACGTGCATTCAAAATGACGTCGATTCCCACTTAAGAGTAGGACGGGTCTTGATGAAATTTTGTTGCTGGAAGCATAATGAATCTTCGGTCATACCGGCGAAATAAGTAAAATGAATTTTCTGTACAAGCTCCTACATTCAAAACACTTGCAGCTGCCTATTTACAAAGTATTTATACTCAATTTCTCTTAATGTGGATGAAACATATCGAAACAGGCATTCTAAGCATTCAAGCTTTTTTAAATATTTTGGTTTGCTTACCATCACACTGGAAAGACTACTTAAAATAAACAATAACGAAACCAAAAGAGCAGAAATCAAATATTCCTGCAAAGAATAAGCCGGCGGCAATATACCTAAAATCAACAGATTTCGGAAACCTTATACATTCCGGGGTTCAGGCGCAAATAATTTTCCCAACCAATAGTTCCAGGTCACTGAAAACATGACCTCTAGAGCAGTCTAGCAGAAATGAAGGAGTATAATTCTTATTTACCGACACTGGTTCTTAACTGAATTCTTAACCAAAATTACTAGTATTAACCTTACTGACATTATTCAAAATGTGCCCAAGTTCATTTGTAGCAATATTTCCAAAGCCAGAAATCCCACTTTGAACAACAGAAAGAACGAAGAAGCACAAGAGCCAAGAGAAGGGCAGTATGGCAAAATACTGTTGAAAACAGGAGATAAACATATATGCATCTATACACATAAATAATAACAAAAATACCCACCATATCGTATGTTCCCAAATCTAGTATGAAAATTCAGGTAAAGGAGAAATATCGCTTTACAAGCTTTGAAACACTGATTTATTCCAAAGGCTGACTCCATAGAATTTAGTTAAAATATAAAAAAAACCTTGGTCAATATAATTTCTTTACAAGAAAGATTATTCAATCCATACAAAATTCACAAAAACTTAAGCCAACTTCTGCTAGATGACCTTTTCATCTGAAACACGTATACATTCACAAATGAAAATCCTCGATAATGACAGATTACTATGACAGCAGAGGACAAAGAGTCTGGTCAACAGTGCGTCCGAGTTCTTAACAGCAGACTGGTGGACACGATAATAAAACCTACAGACTCGTCTGTCGCTGCTACAGCATTTAATGCACAGTCGAATGTCACCTAATACGGATTCCCGACATACGATTTATCCAATTGGATATACCTTTATTACAAACACAAGCACAGAACTACTCATGCTCCAATGCTGAATGAGCCATTGCTACATAGGAAGAAATATGAGGACCTACCCGTACGAATGTAAAATTTAAAAAAAGAATATTCGGATCGAAATGGTTCGAAATCAGTGAAAAAAAAAAGTTGTTTGAATCAATGCCAAAATAAGCAAGTGATTACAATAAAAATAAAAGAAATAATTACAACAATTACGTGGACGCAAAAATGACAATACAAGAATAGATCAGCACACCCTAAGAAGATATCAATTATACGTAACACAGTGTGTTAAAACACAGACTGAACAGTGAAAAAAAATCTTTTCTAAGATGATTCGACTTAGAAACAAAATAAAAAAATACTACCAAACTGAGAAGTTGCTCGGAGCCTCAGCAAAGCACAGAATCTTCGGATGAAACAGCTTTGATGAGAACGTGCCGGATATAAAAGCTAACAAACAAATGCATTATCAATAAGTGATTTGCAAACTGAACATATAAAAATAAACACTACAACCAATATTAGACAAGTCATAATACGAAAGTGCACAAAAATTTAATCAACATATTCCTGAACACCTAAGAGTAATGTTCAGTTGATAACATCTACCAAAAAAATGTTACAAAATTAGATACTGAGAAATGAAAAATAAAAATACATATAAAAGCAATAAAATAAAAGTCAATCAAGAAAACAATCAGAATCCTCAATAACCATGTGGTAATGTTCAAGTTGATGGTTAGACCTACGTAAAACAACACTCTTTTTTGCATGTATATTGCTCGTTTTACTACACCTCGTCACACTGTTAGGACATTCACTCAAATCATTTGAAAGTCGGTCAAGAACCAACGACACGTGAGCTATAATCAAAGGGAAGTATTCAACAGATTTCGTTACTGTTTCACAGATTTCGTTACTATTTCACTTATAATGAATGTTTCAAAAGACATAGACGCTCATTCAGATTTTATCAAGCCTATAATACCAATGGCAATGAGGCAAATAGTCCAACACTGAACAACTTATTCCAATATTTGCACATTTTAATTTTAAAAATCTTTTTTCTATCAGTTTGCAAGTAAACTGCAATGTGAGTATATATAAACTGCAATGCATATATATATATATATATATATATATATATATATATATATATATATATATATATATATATATATATATATATATATGTGTGTGTGTGTGTGTGTGTGCGTGTGTGTACTACAAAAGAATATTTTCGTTATAAATCTAACTGCAGAAAGCAATTATACGAACTGAATTCTAAAACAGTACGTTTCCCAAATTCGAACCAGTAATCAAATAACAGCTGGTGAGGGTATCATTACCTCTGCAACATCGGCTGTGATAAGAGAGATGCGCACTGCAAACAAGAGTACAGTTTAACATTCACATAATCAACGCTGACTACCTCGAGCCTTAAAACGTACGAAAACATTCCTTGAAATCGAATACTGTAAACAATTCGATAACAGAACACAAAAATAAGTATGCCTTAGTTTAACCAGACCACTGAGATGATTAACAGCTCTCCTAGGGCTGACCCGAAGGATTAGATTAATTTTACGTGGCTAAGAACCAACTGGTTACCTAGCAACGGGACCTACAGCTTATTGTCGAATCCGAACCACATTATGACGAGAAATGAATTTCTATCACCAGAAATAAATTCCACTAATTCTTCACTGGCCGGTTGGAGAGTCGAACGCTGGGCCAACAGTGTGCTAGCCGAGAGCTCTACCCACCCCTCCAATGAAACATTATTATAATGAATGTTGTAAAAATGTCATAAAAAGTAACATAAATCTTATAGAAACAAGTAGGAGTTACCAAGAGAATTAACCACACACATCCACGCAAATTTACCATCTAGCAAAGACAAATGCAACCCGCTGGCCAACTTTCGTCAACCATTCTATTAATACCAAGCTTCCTAAAACCCGTAACATAAAGAAGAAAAACCAGTCTGTGTACCTGTTAGATAAAAGTTCAGAGGAAAAAATATTTCATAAAATTTTTTAAAAATTCATGACCGATAAAGACAAAATAATATAAACGCCGTTATTTCTTCCCCTCTTCAATGAGTCACAGGTGAACTATCTTTTAAATAAAGGATTTTCCAATGCCAAACAATGACAGACAAACTGGCCACGAAACTCTTGACCATAAAAAGTCGTTTTACTTTATAAAAATAATTTTACAATTTAACCTATTTTACTGTCACACGAAACGTATTCAAAACCGTTTAGGTTATGGTTTTATGCTTCGACGGTGAACCGAAAAATCAATGCAGTGTGCACAAAAGTTAAATATATCATAGGGATCAAATAACGCCCTAAGCAATAAGGCAAAGACCGAAAAATTTGAAAGATTGCCGATTCCCGTAAACAAGAAAACAGAGAGGAGTGATTCTTCTACACGACAGACCCAAAGAATGACTCGAAAAACATGAGCTAACTAAACTGGTTTCTCACTGAATGTTTGCCAAAACAATTGGATATTTCCATGGCCCTTTAAATGGTAAACACGATCAGGCAGACAGGTGTTTCGACCGGGCAGGTGAGAGCTCTGGCAAGCGTGAGAACAGACGCGCAAAAAAAATAAATAAATAAATAAATAAATAAAAAATACATATATATATATATATAATATATATAAATAAAGATAAAATCCACGAAGGAAACGGAAACACTGGAGTGCTGCGAGGCCTTTCGACACTACGTCGCTAAGTAAAAGGCGTAGTGTCGAAAGGCCTCGCAGCACTCCAGTGTTTCCATTTCTTCGTGGATTTTATTATATATATATATATATATATATATATATATATATATATATATATATATATATATATATGTATAGCCTATATATAAATATAATTATATTGATATATGTGTATATATATTTTTACTAGATGCCTCTTCACGCTTCGAGAGAGTGGCATAAGAAGGTGTTAGCCTTTTATGCGCTCTGCAGGTTTTTTTTTTTTTTACCCAGCCGATGCCAGAACCTATTCAGACATGGGCCAACTGGTGGGGGGCAGTGCACGGTTAAACCACGGACCACGTGAATACTTGCCCCATGCTATACCAATGACCTGTGCCACTAATACAAAGCCTCATTATTAAATTATATTAAAGGATATAATCATACGAATTTTGCGAGAGATGGTTTAGAATGGAAGGTCTTCAGAACGGTATCAGTTCATGGATGGCAAATCAGTTAGAAATATGCAACTGATTTGTTAGGTACCAAACTACTGTCTGGGACAACATTATAAAGACAATCATGTACAACCATTCTGAATAATAGTACTGACTAGTCAAGTACCAATCTCACGTCTGTGCAACCGTGTCTAAACAACTATGGTCATCGACCCCTAAAATACGCATGCTAAAAATATATATCTAAAAGTTAACCTTTATAAAAAATCTGGGATGAGTTGGGTCCAGGAAGTTCTATACCCTTCCAGTTTTCAGCAGGTATTTCGAGATGAGGCTTCAGGCCACATCCAATTATGAACTCTGACTGCGACCTAATAACAACCAGGTAATCGATTTGCTACCTTGGTCAAGTGCCACGCTGGGGATGCAACGGAAGGAGTCTCAAGCGACCTGCAACGCCGAAGAATCGAACTCTCTCGCTTGCGAGGAGGGAAACCCGGACCACTGGAATACTCCCACTGCCGCTCGACAGGTTTCACTGCCGAGTCATCGTTCTGGGAGACTGGGATATTTGCTGGGTGGAGGAGGTGGAGGGGGGGGGGGGTTTACACCTTTCCCCAGATCTGTTTACTTCTAATTCATCCCAAAGAATGACTAAAAAACAAAAAAAGAGAAAGTCAGAGAAACAGAATATCGGGATAATAGCTAACATTACGAACCTATATAACAAGACTAAGCCGAAAATCCATGCAAAAGAAATTAGTACGGAATTCTCAACAAAACAAGCTCACGATTGAAATACAGGTTGAAACCGCCTGGAAGATATAATTACCTTCGGAGTTTAATGTTTTATCCACGATTCACAGACAAGGAAAGGAATGTCGGCATAAACTTCTATTAAGAGAGTTTTGTTCGTGGTTTCATGGAAGATTCATTCGAAAAAAAAAAAAAAGCAAAAATGCGCTGAAGTTCCTTCGGCGCAATCGAGTTTTCTGTGCAGCGTATAAAGCTATATGAGCCGCGGCCCCGTGGTGGCCTGTCCTAAGCGTTGCCAGACGCACGATCATGGCTAACTTTAACCTTAAACAAAATTAAAACTATGGAGGCTAGAGGCTGCAATTTGATACGTTTGATGATTGGAGGGTGGATGATCAACATACCAATTTGCAGCCCTCTAGCCTTAGTAGTTTTTAAGATCTGAGGGCGGACAGAAAAAGTGCGGACGGGCAGGCAAAGCCGCCACAATAGTTTTATTTTACAGAAAACTAAAAAGAAAAAAAGAAAAAAAAAGGCAATTGGAAGGAATATTCCAACAGTAAGAAACACACGACTAACAACTAAACAGTAAACGTGACATTATCATCCGTAAATATTCATTTTTATCATAAACGGTGTATTTTCAGAGCAACTGCGCTCCCTTCAGTCATGAAACAATTCTTCTTGTCTCATTAAGTATTATTTTGAAATTACTAGTTCGGCAACGCAGGTAAATGGCGTTAATCGTCGTCCCCCCCCCACCCCCGGCCCCCCTCCGACCCTCACGGTACAACAGAAAGATTACAGTGCGTTGTGGACGACGACAACCCTCAGAGTGTACAAAGTAATTACTGATCTGTTACTTTATTTCTTTTGTGCTTTGTTCTTCGTGTGTCAAGGAGGTGTCACCACCGCGCTCGACTTTCTTTGTTGTCGACAACTATTGCTATCATGGGCTAACTTGCTTAAATACCAGGGTGTGCTTTCCAGTTGCATTTTTTATGGCAACAACGTCGACGAAGTTATATTGTAACTCATCCTGAAGTTGTTTTCATTCAGGCAATCATCCGCCGCCGCTCCCAATCTTCGTCAGATTGCTCTTGCCTATTTTCACAAACATACACACATTTAAATATAATAAATATATGTGTATAATATATATGTGTGCGTATGTACGCATGTAATATATATATATTTATATATATATATATATATATATATATATATATATATATATATATACATATATATGTGTGTGTGTGTGTGTATTACAATTAGATAGATGGACAGAGTAAGCCATTTCCCCTTACATAAGATAGCTACACAACGGGAACAGCAACTTTCATATCTGAATTGCTGATTCATGGTCAAAAGCCAGGTAGGTGGGCAAAGGCCTTCTAGCTGGAATCTAACCTGCGAGTGCTTTGAAATGTGAAAATTTTAATAGGTAATCTTGAGCAGCAGCTACAAACTCTGGCGAAAAAAACTGAGCGTTAGTTAGGGGTTTTAACTGTATGTGCAGAAATAAAAAAAAATTATGAGGCTAACTCGAAAAGATAAAGACGGAGCAATGAATGTTATTTACATAGAAATGAAGCAATGAATGTTATTTGCATAATATAAAAAAACACGGGAGTGTCTGATTCAGGAAGTTACCTTCCGAAGTGCATGAACCACCATAATAATAACATATGAAAGAGAGAAGAGGTGGATTACAAAATAAGAAGCAAGGAAAGTAGCAAGAGCCCTGGAGTGTGTGAAATGAATGAGAAGATATTTCTATATAGTATATGTGGATTAAGTGGGTATGAAAGGTGAGAAAAGATGGATCACTGAGCTTTGAAGTTGTTTTGTCGTGGAGAAATGGATCTGCGGGAAAATTGCTAAGTGAAAAAGGATGGGCGATAAAAAAAGAAAAGTCTGAAGAGAAAGGAGAGACAAACCAAGAAAGAAGCGCCGATTTGGGAAAGAAATAACATCGCAGAACAGCGATTAAGCATGTATACACACAAACACACACACATATACAGTATATATATAGATGTGGCTGTCTATACTGGGTTTAATGTGATACTGATGAGTCTTTCTTGTGCGTAGATAAAGCTGCCAATGCTTTGGAAATTTTCATGAAGGTGTTGAAGGGTGAACGCAGCAGTGACTGCTACTTCGCTCTTATCCGGAGCCAGCCCTCGTCTGAAGAAGTTTCCGCCTTTTGGCAATGTGAATGCACCGGTAGCTGTAACGTCAAATCCAACAAAATCTGATCATCGTTCTTCTTTAAGCTTTCTGTAAAAGAAAACTATTGTGCCGGCTTTGTCTGTCCGTCCGCACTTTTTCTGCCCGCCCTCAGACCTTAAAAACTACTGAGGCTAGAGGGTTGCAAATTGGTATGTTGATCATCTGCCCTCCAGTCATCAAACGTACTGCAGCCCTATAGCATCAGTAATTTTTATTTTATCTAAGGTTAAAGTTAGCCATAATTGTGCGTCTGGGAACGATATGGGACAGGCCACCAGCGGGCCCTGGTTAAAGTTTCATGGGCCGCGGCTCATGCATCATTGTACCGAGACCACCGAAAGATAGATCTATTTTCGGTGACCTTGATTATATGATGTGCAGAAAACTCGATTACACCGAAGAAACTTCAGCGCATTTTTTACCTGTTTCTTTTTGAATCTGCAACGGCATTTTACGGAAACCAGTCAATCAGTCGAATTTATAAAAGACTATTGGCGTAAGTTGAGATAGTATCTGGATTGTTTATATCAAATTGTTTATATCAAACTGCACTTAAACAACCATTCATAAACCAGCCGTACAAACGAATGCTATCTAACATCAGGTCATGTCCATTCTAATTTACTTACTCCAAGATCATATGAGCCAGTATCGGTGCGCTAAAAAAAAAAAAAAATCTTTAAATTCGAAAGCAAACTGACAATACGAGTAGTTCTCCCTGTAACAGACTGCATAATTATACTTACAAACATCCAAACATCCTAAAGAAAGCACGCCAGTATATTCTCGTGGGAAACCACGCAACACCAACCGCAAATGTTAGGAATCCCAAGTATTCAAGTATTGCTGTGTTAGTCACAGCACGAAGAAGCAACGGAGGTGAGGGTGCAGGCCTATATACCCGTGGTGGCTTAGCTTACAGTGCAGAACTATCCTAATCTCTTCTCTCTGCTGTTGAATAACTCGAGGTGTCCGGCTCCTGGATAAATCTCTTCTGAGCAATTTTTTTTTATTTTTCACTGACGAATAACCTTACATTCTTTGTACTGAAACATGTATTCATATATATTTCAACATCAACAATTTTGAAATGCACTGCAATGATGTAATTGGTCACGTGTTCTTATGGAAAGCAATCCTTCACACGTTGCTACCAAAATTTGGGAATGCTGCTTGATGACGTTGCCTAAAATTATTTCCTATTCGAATGGTTTTAGATAAACCCTATCTTTTTCCTCCCTACCTCAAAGAAGTCATAATCTGAACAACACACCAACATAAACGCCATTTCAATTCATGATGCGCAATGAAGCGACAGGATTAGAATTGGATATATCTGATCGCATGGAATCATGTCTAATAAATATGCTGGATAAAAATAATAAATAAATGAATAAGCAGCGGCTTCTCGTCCCGTACATCCAACTCGGCACTGACAAAATGTAAAAAACCACAGTTTACGAGCTGGTTTGGGTTAATTAACATCCTCGTAACTGATGTCAACTATTACTTGCCAGAGGTGAGAAGCAGGGGGTCCTAATTGATGTAGCAGTTCTTATATGCACTTGGCCTTTCAATGCGCGCATAGGAGGAAAAACCAACCAACTTTCGTCGCCTCAGCCATCGACGTTACTATCCTTGAAGCAAACTTGCATTGCATAAACTGCATTAAACCCAGGAGTTAAAAAAAACATATATATCTAAGGCCAATGGCGTCAGCTCAACTGTAAACACTGGATAATGCGATTTAAATGTCAAGGGCAACATTCTATTAAAATCATCTTTTTTCTAAAGGATAAAAGTGCTTAGATTCATTTTTGCAAGGAGGAGGAAACCATTGAAAAAAAAATCAAGGAAAACACCTGAAAAATAATTTATTTCAGACAAAAACTGACATAGAGAGAGAGAGAGAGAGAGAGAGAGAGAGAGAGAGAGAGAGAGAGAGAGAGAGAGAGAGATACTTAGCAATTGAAAAAGCTGAATAAGAAAACTCTACAAAAAACTTCAAAGCTAGTCTTTGTTCAGGAAAAGGTACATACGTCTGGGAACAAAAACTAATCTAAACTTTCAACAACAAAAAAAGTTCCTTTAAAAAAAAACCTACCACGAATACTACCCCAGAAACAACCAAAGCACAATGCCACAAAGCAACAATCCAGTTTTTTCCAGTGAAGTCGAAACCTTGTCTACTTGGCTGAGGGAGCGGGGAGTATGGTGGGGGAGGGGGAGGGGAAGAATGAGGAAGGAGGGGAAGAAAGAGGTCTGAGGGGTGGAGAGAAGTGAACGGTTTTCCTCGGTGAGTCTTTGCCAGGGTCTTCGGAGAGATCTTTCCCGCTAGCAACAGGCAGAGCCAGACGCGAAGGCAAGCGCCTCTTTGAGGGTGTGACTCGCGTTTTCTCACTGTTTGTGGAATCGGGTTAAATGTTCAACCTTACGATCCCACCTTACGAGACTTACAAACACAATCCTTTGTCGCCCTCAAAATATTTCAGATGCATAAACTAACGCTCTCTCTCTCTCTCTCTCTCTCTCTCTCTCTCTCTCTCTCTCGTACGTTCTAGAAAGTGCGGTCAAAATGTGTGTTAAACTGGTTTATCTCGTTACGAGCATTCATATGGTGAAAGCCTTTTTGAAAGGAGCAAAAAATATATAAGAATATACTTATATAATAAGATTCTTGGACTGACAGATGAAAGGAATTATTCACAACCTGGTTGGTATTATCTGCTAGCTTTGCAGAACTAGAGGTTACTTGTGAGAAATACTTTATTCAATAATAATAATAATAAAAAATCGGGGGGGGGGGGGGGTTATAAACATCAATTACCACAAAAGAATACAAAAAAGGATTCACCCCTGCTATAATCATCCAATATCGAAAGACATCGCCAAATGCAAAATGAGATCGCCCTTCTATCAAATTTCTGGAAAAGTTAAAAGTTTATTTTCAACTTCCTCAAATGTTAATTATCTTTGGCTTGAACTGAAATGCGTGTGTGGAAAAGAGGAAAGAAAGGATACGTATTAGGATAAGATGAACGCCTACGGGAGAACGGCGAAAGCATTCGCTTACTGAATGCTGGCACCATCCACAGTGATTGTGCAGGGCGGTCAGACTGTCAAAAAAAAATATTAAACAAGTTAAAATGCGCTGAAGTTTCTGAGTTTTCTGTAAAGCGTATAATGCTGCATGAAATTTTAACCTTAATTAAAATAAAAACTACTGAGGCTAGAGGGCTGCAATTTGGTATGTGTGATGACTGGAGGGTGGATGATCAACATACCACTTTGCAGCCCTCTAGCCTCAGTAGTTTTCAAGATCTGAGGGCGGATAGAAAAAGTGCGGACGGACAGACAAAGCCTTCACCATAGTTTTCTTTGCAGAAAACTAAAACCTGGTAAGTCTGGAGGGCATTGAGAAAATTGGGCTTGGAAATGCCGTTTCAAACAAGTTATAAGTAAACTACGTGCTTCGTCGAAACAATCTCATGGCTCACCTCTCAGGCCACTACATACCACATGAAATACTATTCATAACGGCACTCCCAAGAAGGGGTTGCATTCACAAACTGTTACGTGTTTTTGACAGAAAGGCCAATTTCGCCTAGTTGTAATCTTTAGCATTTTCCTCTCAAGTTCTTATCACACTCAAGATAAAAATAACAATAGAAATGTGAAACTCCTTCGAATTCCGATACGAAACCCCACGAATGCAAAGCTTTTATTTTCTTCTAGTTATGTAAGAATATACAAAAATTTGGCATACTTTCTCTTTGCAGTTTACAAATTGGAAAAACTATCTGAATGTCAAGATGAATCGGTTATTGCATCTATCAGTACCCGGATAAACAGTTCGGTAACTGCTTCCTTCTTTCTGCAGTCAGGCTTCGGAAATGGCAAAATGGTCTATCACTTCTTTTGTGTTCAAGTCCCATCTTATTCTTAGCCTTTGTCTTGTTTCCCCCGGGTCTGGGAAAGAAGAGGGATTTGAACTGACTTCATCATGAAATTCGGACTGTCAAGCCAAGAGCTGGGCACTTTCAGCCATTCAGGGAGTTGGATTCGTTGCACAGCAAGATAAAGAGAATCAGAAGATAACGGAGATGAAGCACACCGGTCTATTGGAGAATAAAATAGAATATAGAATTTAGGCTAAAGGCCAACCGCTGGGACCAATGAGGTCATTCAGCGATGAAAGGGAAATTGAGAGTAAAGGAGGTTTGAAAGGTGTAACAGAAGGAAAACCTCGCAGTCGCACTATGGATCAACTGTTAGGAGAGGGTGGAAAGTAAGATGGAAGAAAGAAACATAAACGGAAGGTCTGTAGGAGGAACTGAGAGAAAACCAGAGAGTTACACTAAGAAGTAATAGTCAAGAGATGGTGGAAAGCAAGACTGAAGAATGGAAGCGCGAATGGAGGTAAAATACTAGGCTTAAAAATGGGTGCAGCTAGGGACCCACGGAACACTGCAAACACCCTTTAGTAATACTTACAATGCCTTAGTTGCCGGTCCTATCAAAGTTTCCTCTTAAAAACGCATTTATATAAACAGTATATATATATATATATATATATATATATATATATATATATATATATATATATATATATATATATGTGTGTGTGTGTGTGTGTGTGTGTGTGTGTGTGTGTGTGTGTGTGTGTGTATGTATATATACACCTCCAACTTCGGGAGTTAAACTAAGATATACTAAACTTTTCTCCAACTTCAAGAGCAACGGCTCGAAGAATAATCCAAGGCAGGTCAAGGAAAGGCACTGTCCATTTGCATTTGATTATAATATATATATATATATATATATATATATATATATATATATATATATATATATATATATATATATATGCCGACGTTTCACAACTCCTAATAGTTGCATTTGTTAGGCTGCAAACAGCGAACATGGCAATCAGTAAACCAATAAAATTAGAATTACAAATTAGAATTACAATAAAACATTCAAAATACAATGACTAAACCTTTACTAAAAGAAAAAGCAAAAGGCTGCTGACAACCTACCCAAAAGGGAGCTAAAAACTCGCACAAGAGTAGTACAAGAGAGTGAAAAAAAAAAATAAACAAACATACAGACAGAGAAGAAACAGTTCAACAAAACCACCAGGCAATAACTATTGCGTGGACGATGTTAGGGAGTTTAACGGTGGTACAGTCAATTTGATAATAATACATTCAAGTATTGTTAAACCATTTTCTTTTTGTACCTGTCTATTGAAAGGTCTTTATTTCCTATAAAAGTTTTACATATTTTGGAATGATTCCTGATAGTAGACTGTTAAGGGCTGGATAATCTGCTCCCGGTTCTGAAGCTGACTCCTCTATGAGCATCAGTGCGTACTCGCAACAGCCTCTTAGTACATCCCACAGAAATCCCGTCTACATCTGGGGCACTTGTACTTATATATAACGATGGATGTAAATGAAGTACTGGGCTTGTCTTTAAACTTGAAGAGAGGGCCAACTGTTCGGGGATTCCTCGGAATGAGTTTGAGTTAACTTAAGGCAGGTAATCCCTTTTGAATGATGTTTAGAAATTTCTTTCTGAAGGAGTCATCTTGTATGTAAGGGAAACCAGCTGCGTACAAATTCATTTTAGGGACAGTGTAATATAGAGTTGGTGGCGTCATCTATTTATTCAACATACTATTTAACAGTTTAAAAAACTGTTTTGATGGAAAACAGAGATATTCTGAGCCCTTTCATATAGCAAGAACAACACCAACAGAGGGGAAAATAAGTACATAAGGCAAGGTAAAACTTGCAGAGAAGGTGACACATGCAACGCCTATAAAAAGAAATTATTCACAGCTTTACTTGATAACGTTCATGACGTGGAAGGCCACAGAAATTTATGGTGAGTACTTCGGAAATTTTTACACATACAGGAATTACCTTTTCCGGTCCGGTTACACATAGGATAACGTCTAAACAAAATTACATATTGCATATGTATAAAAGCACCGTACCTACACCTACACATTTTGTCTTTGAAATGCACATCACAACTGTTTTACGATATAATCAGCTTTGTGTGAGGTTATTGGTTATGAGCTTCTCCATTTATTCATTCAGTCCTTACCCCTTTAACCTCTGCACAGTTTGCTCACTTCCTGGTTACCATGAAAACGATAACGGTGGTAATTTGTCTGTCAGTTTTGTTGTTCTATCAATTTTCTCAAGAGAAATTTCCTAGTAAGTCATATTTTACATAAAAACTTAGTTTACAACATATAATATATATATATATATATATATATATATATATATATATATATATATATATATATATATATATATATATATATATTATATTTATATATATATATGAAAAACATTTGAGATGATGTTATACATTTTTTTTCTTTTTTAAGCTACGCATTTTTTTGGAGATATTCTGCGCAAAGGTAAAAGGAAACAGTGCCTACTGTCACTTTGTTGTGTTATTTTATAATTAGTCATTTTATTCTAGTTTTTGTAAAGCATATGAACTGTATTATTATCCATTTAGTTTGTTTTCCTCCTCCCCGGTGGTTTGTCTGTTTAGTAATTGTCACTAATGACCATTCTGGCTTTTCATATATTTGTGAGCGAGTGGTGCTGTCACCAGGGCTGTGTCGGAGGTTCTTTCGACTGAAGGAGTCAGTTGATCTCTGAGCCTTATTACTCCTGGTGACTGCTGAATTTGCTACGTAACGCCTGCTTGGATGTACTATTACTTAAAGGGTTACACCTCATCCAGCCTCACCCTCGGCTCAGTAAATGTCGAGGGGCTCTCGCTTAGCCAAGGTATAAGTGAATGATATTTTTTGGATTAGTCAGGCGATCTTTGATTGGTCTCATTTGGACGTCCCGAGTTTCCTGGAGGATCATCCTTGTGGACGTAGGATCGCTGTTGGATGGGTCCTATCGAGTACCATAATTATATTCATTTGCCTTCACCACTTCACCCCCTCACTTTTGTCTCTGGACGCAGAGACATATAAGTATCTAAAAAGATCACGGCTATAACACCAGTGTTACGGTGGACAGCAATATATGATTAAGGAGATCACGGCCACTGCTCCAGTGTTTCGGAGGAGGGAAATTATCACTGGGTTAATTAGTTTGTAATTGATAGGTTGTTCTTACTTTCCGAATACCTTCTCCTATCTGAACCCCCTCTCTTTGTGGATGTATCTTTGCTTTTTCTGTCTTAATTGGGTAAGTGTGTTGGTTTATAAATCTTTCAGGTTGATTGGTGTTCATTAATAATTGTATTCCGAGGTTCAGGAATAACTTCTATCTGCATATTTTTGTATTAAATTTAAGTGTTTTTGTGGTGTTTCGTTTTCCCCCATGAATTGATTTTTGCACTATTAATATTATTTGAGAGCTATTCCACTGACTGTGGACTTAGCTTGTGGTTGTGAACAGAGTTTGATAAGAAAGTTATTTAATTTTTAGTAACGGAGGAAAAGGACCGTTACACTACGTATTCAGCAAGTTAGTGCTGACGAAAGCCCGTCATCAGTCTCGTTTTCCCATTGAGACAAAGAGCATCGTTCATTGAGTGATGTTCTGGCCATGTCACCAGAAGTCGTCAAGTTCCGGTAGAGAGTTCGTTCGTTAGCGAGTTCGCTCTTCATGGGCGTGTCACAGGAAGTGTGAATTTTCTACTTTGAGTACAGGCTAGACATTCGGGTCTTGATTCCCTTGTGACAAGATCCGCTTTCCTGGAAGATTTTGCGTACTGCCTGTGCGGTGAGCTGAGACTTTGTGTTTCAAAAACTTGAATGGGTTTTAATAACTTTGTTTAACATACACTGTTGTCATGCTTTGAATATTTTTTTCCGGTTTACTTTTATTTGCTATGTCTCTTTGATTTTTATTGGATTTCCTGAATTTTGATTTTGCCTGTTTTATTGTGTGTCTGGGGTTAGTAACTGGAGATATCCCACATTTAGTTTTCTCTGTGCCTATTTTTAAAAGTTTTGTTTTTCCCTTTGTTTCCTCAGATGTATGTAATTAAAGGTCAAATAATTGGAGGGGAATGTGACTTATCATGACTTCCGTCGTGTTTGACTTATTTTGACTCTTACGTTGTAGAGACTCTTTTCGTGGAAGTTGTTAGCACTGTTATATCTTACTTAGTTATTTTTTGTTTTTTGTTTTTGTTTTCCAATTCTGGGATGTATAAATTCCCATTTCATTTCTATTTCGCTTCCAAACTACTTGCCATGTTAGACTATGGAATAAACTATATTTTTGTAGACATGCTTTTGTTGAAATTCCTTAGTTCAGTCAGTGACTTGGATAACAAGAGAGAGAGAGAGAGAGAGAGAGAGAGAGAGAGAGAGAGAGAGAGAGAGAGAGAGAGAGAGAGAGAGAGAGAATGCTCTCGCCCAGTTTTCAGGCTGGCCAAAGCTACCGTGAGTTCTTTCGAGATATAGGTTAACTACGTTATTGACCTTATAACAGATGTGGTAAGAGGTTATGACCTTATCTGGCCTTGTATAATATATATATATATATATATATATATATATATATATATATATATATATATATATATAAATATAAATATTGTATACATACATATATTATATATATAATATACATAATATATATATATATATATATATATATATATATATATATATATATATAT
Organism: Macrobrachium rosenbergii; assembly: GCF_040412425.1. Classification (NCBI taxonomy): domain Eukaryota; kingdom Metazoa; phylum Arthropoda; class Malacostraca; order Decapoda; family Palaemonidae; genus Macrobrachium; species Macrobrachium rosenbergii. The sequence goes on along the minus strand of NC_089788.1, from coordinate 13,185,188 downwards.
ATATATATATATATATATATATATATATATATATTATATACATATAATATATATATATATATTTATATATATATATATATATATATATTATATACATATAATATATATATATATTTATATAATATATATATATATATATATATATATATATATATATATATATAAAACGTCGTTACATACGACAGCGAAGTTGCAGCTCACTAGTTTCTTGTTAATGTATGCAATTTTCCTCACTACGTTCCTCTGTTCCTCAGGGTAATAACTGCTGCGCCGGGTATTCACGACGACAGGTTTACCTGTCAGTCCACCCGCGACTGTTCGACGGATGAGCGCCTGGTGTAGTAGAACTGTGAGTCGTTCCAGTCATATCGAAGTTGCCGTCCACAACATTTCTCGCCCTGTCCGCATCATCATCATCATCATCATCATTATTATTATTATTATTATTATTATTATTATTATTATTATTGTTATTCAAAAGATGAACCCTGTCCATATGAAACAAGACCACAGGGGCCACTGACTTGAAATTCAAGCTTCCAAAGAATATGGTGTTCATTAGGAAGAAGTAAGAGGAGGCAAAGGGAAATACAGAAAGAAGAGATCCCACTTATTAAAAAAGAAAAAAATTAATAAATATATAAATAATAGATATCGTGGCAACACAGGAAGGCAGCGATGGAAACTCCATTGGGTGATGAGGAGGTGGAGGTGCATGGATTAGATGCTATGGCGATTGGCTTCATAATACTACCCTCATACTATTCTCCTCGCATTTCAATACATTTTTATCTGTTTATTAATTGACCAATTTATATTTTTCTTTTTTAATAAGTGGGATCTCTTCTTTGTGTATTTCCCTTTACCTCATCTTACTTCTTCCTAATGAATGAACACCATATTCTTTGGAATCTTATATTTCCAGTCAATGGACTCTGTGGGCTTGTTCCATATGAATAGGTTTCATCTTCTGGATGATAATAATAATAATAATAATAATAATAATAATAATAATAATAATAATAATAAACTCAGGATGGAGTTTGGAATAGATAAATGTGCCTTGGTCAACATACAAAAAGGCAAAGTAACAAGGGCTGAAGGGATAAAGCTACCAGACGGGAAAAGCATCAAACATAGATGAGACAGGATACAAATACCTAGGAATAATGGAAGGAGAGGATATTAAACACCAAGAGATGAAAGACATGATCAGGAAAGAATATATGCAGAGACTTAAGTCGATACTCAAGTCAAAAGCCATAAACACATAGGCAGTACCAGTAATCAGATACAGCGCGGGAGTAGCGGAGTGGACGAAGGCTGAACTCCGCAGCATAGACCAGAAAACTAGAAAACACATGACAATACACAAAGCACTACACCCAAGAGCAAATACAGACAGACTATACATAACACGAAAGGAACGGGGGAGAGGGCTACTAAGCATAGAGGACTGCGTCAACATCGAGAGCAGAGCACTGGGGCAATATCTGAAAACCAGTGAAGACGAGTAGCTAAGAAGTGCATGGGAGGAAGGAATGATAAAAGTAGACGAAGACCCAGAAATATACAGAGACAGGAGAATGAAAAACAGAACAGAGGAATGGCACAACAAACCAATGCCCGGACAGTACATGAGACAGACAAAAGAACTGGCCAGCGATAAAACATGGCAATGGCTACAGAGGGGAGAACTCAATAAGGAAACAGAAGGAATGCTAACACCGGCACAAGATCAGGCCCTAAGAACCAGATATGTCCAAATAACATTAGATGGAAATAACATCTCACCCATATGCAGGAAGTGCAATATGAAAGACGAGACTATAAACCACATAGCAAGCGAATGTCCGGCGCTTGCACAGAACCAATACAAAAAGAGGCATGATTCAGTAGCAAAAGCCCTCCATTGGAGCCTGTGCAAGAAACACACCAGCTAGCTTGCAGTAATAAGCGGTACGAACACCAACCTGAGGGAGTGATAGAAAACGATCAGGCAAAGATCCTCTGGGACTATGGTATCAGAACAGATAGAGTGATACGTGCCAGTAGACCAGACGTGACGTCGATTGACAAAATCAAGAAGAAAGTATCACTCATTGATGTCGCAATAACATGGGACACCAGAGTAGATGAGAAAGAAAGAGAAAACATTTATAAGCATCAAGACCTGAAAATCGAAATAAGGATATGGAATAGGGAAATTGTACCCATAATCATAGGAACACTAGGCACGATCCATAGATCCCTGAAAAGGAATCTGGCAAAACTAGATGCCGAAGTAGCTCCAGGATTCATGCAGAAGAGTGTGCTACTAGAAACAGAGCACATAATGAGAAAGTGGTGGATTCCTAAGGAGGCAGGATGCAACCCGGAACCCCACACTAAAAAAACCACCCAGTCGAATAAGGATGACTGTGACAGAAAAAAAAAAAAAAAAATAATAATAATAATAATAATAATAATAAGAAGAAGAAGAAGAAGAAGAAGAAGAAGAAGAAGAAGAAGAAGAAGAAGAAGAAACGGCGTCAAAGAGTATGGTATATAGCTTGGCTGTTAAAGAGAGATGGAATAGTATGGTATATAGCTTGGCTGTTAAAGAGAGATGGAATACAGAGTTTAGACCATAGGCCAAGCGATGGTACCTATGAGGTCATTCAGCGCTGGAAGGGAAACCGAGAGTAAAAGGCTACAAAGGTGTAATTGGAGGAAAACCTTGTAGATGCAATACGGAACAACTGTTAGCAGAGGATGGATAGCAAGAAGGGAAAAAGATAATATGAATGGCGATACAGTAAAAGGATCGAAAGGGGTTGCAGTTCGGGCGAGGGGACGCTGCAAAGAGCCTTTAGTAATGCCTACGGTGCACCGCGTGAGTAGCACTGACGGCACTACCCCCCCTACGGAGATTAAGAGAGATGTAAATTCTCATACAATGTCAATGAATAAGTTTACATTAAGGAGAAATGTAAATTCTCATACGATATTAATGAATGAGTTTAAATTGGAACCTGGGAATTGGTTGAGTTATATACGAGTGGACCATGAAACCTACTTGCACCTACTTTCATTAATAACACCTTCCATAAAAAGACAGGACACTTGTATGAGAAAATATCTGTCCTCATGAAAGACTCACAGCCACACAAAATAAAAAAAACTCAGACCTATACTAACAAGATTAAAATAAATAAATAATTTCTTAGGAAAGAATCAAACATACATAAAAACATCAAACGTTGTTATGCAATTTTTTTTTTGCATTTTATAAAATGCAAAAAAAATTCATAAAAACGATATATACCGTATGAATGTAAATTTTATTAGACCTATTAGTGATCATTGCTGTTGCTAGGCTGAGCCGCCGAAGTCAAACAGGTGTGAGCCGTTTGGCTTTATATAAACGAATCAATCAGGTGTGGTAGAACGTGACCCACTGGGGGGATTCGTCTGTTATTCTACTGTTAAGAGCAAGGTAATTCAAATGAGCTTAAAATAAAACATCATGGATAAAGTTGTCCGCCGAGTTTGGATGCATAAGTTTTCCAGGCAATATCAATCAAAGTCGTCAACTCGTCTGCATGTTAACATACGTTCCCCCTATCAGCTGACCTCTTACATGCAGAGCGTCCTGATATTTTAGTTCTGGGTGCCGGGCTTCTAGAGTCAGATGTACCACTTGCTGCAGAAATCGGTCTTGAGCTCTGGCCATCATCATTGTCTTTTTTCTTTGTTTCTTCCCATATATTTTTTACTTGCAAGGGTTAGCCACTATGTCAATAAATTCTGACAAGAATTCTTTATCGTGAATATAGAATTTAGGCCAAAGGCCAAGCGCAGGGACCTATGAGGTCATTCAGCGCTGAAAGGGAAATTTAACAGTAAGTAAGGTTAGAAAGATATAACAAGATAACAAGAGGAAAACCTCGCAGTTGCACTAGGAAACAATTTTTTAGAAAGGGTGAAAAGTCAAACGGAAGAAAGAGAATTTGAACGGAGACACAGTGAAAGAAATGAGAAAGGTTGCAGCTAGGGGCCGAAGGGATGCTGCAAAGACCCCTAAGTAATGCCTACAGTGCACCATGTGAGGTGCACTGGCAGCACTAACCTCCTTCGGGATGAACGGAGATTTCTTTATCCTCCTGTTTTGTTGTCTATTTTTTTTTATCAGACTGGCTGAGATCCATCCCGGGAGAAATCCAGCGGAGAATGATCACCTTATTCTGAACTTGAAGGTCACTGTCAGTCACTCTACTGAGCCTGACTTCGAATGACAACTTCAGTAATTTTGTCGATCTGGAACTCAAAGGAGATCTACAATAATTTTGTTGATCCAGAACTCGAAGGGCATCGTCAGTAATTTTGCTTATCTGGAAATCGAAGGGCATCGTCAGTAATTTTGCTGATCCTGAACTCAAAGGACATCTTCAGTAATTTTGCAGATCCAGAACCCGAAGGTCATCTTCAGTAATTTTACTGATCCACAACTCAAAGGGCATCTACAGTAATTCTGCTGATCTGGAACCTGTAGGGCGTCTTAAGTGATTTTGCAAAAATTACTGACAATGACCTTTGAGTTCCAGATCAGCAAAATTACTGAAGATGTCATTAGAGATCCAGATCAGCAAAATTACTGAAGATGCCCTTCAAGTTCTGGACCAGAAAAATAACTGACAATGATCTTTCGTTCCAGATCAGCAAAATTACTGAAGATGCTCCTCAAGTTCCGGATCACAAAATTACGTTCCAGATCAGCAAAATTACTGAAGATGCCTTCATGTTCTGAATGAGGAAAATTACTGAAGATACCCTAAGGGTTTCATATCAACAAAATTACTGTAGATGCCCTTCGAATTCCTGATCAGCAAAGTTACTGAAGATGCTCTTCATGTTCCAGATTAGTAAAATTACCGGAGATGCCCTTTTAGTTCTGGCTAAGCAAAATTACCGAAGTTGCCCTCTGGGTTCAGGATCAACAAAATTACTGAAGATGCCCTTCGAATTCCAGACCAGCAATATTACCGAGGATGCCCTTCGAGTTCCATATCAGCAAAATTAATGAAGATGCCCTTTGAGTTCCATATCAACGAAATTACTTAAGATGCAATTTCAGTCCTGGATCAGCAAAATGACTTGAGATGCCCTTTGAGTTCAGGATCAGCAAAATGTTTAAAGATGCCACTCGTGTTCCGGATCAGCAAAATTACTGAAGATGCCCTTTGAGTTCCCGATCATTACAATTACAGAAGATGGTCTTCCGGTTAAAGATTAGCAAAATTACTGAAGATGACCTTCGAGTTCCAGATAAGCACAATTACAGAAGATGCCATTCTGGTTCCCGATAAGTACTGAAAATGCCCTTCTAATTCCGGGTCCGCAAAATTACTTAAGATGCCATTTGGGCTCCAGATCAGCAAAACTACGGAAGATGCCTTTCGAGTTCCAGATCAGCAAAATTGCTAAAGATCCCATTTGACATCTGGATCAACAAAATTACTGAGGATGCCCTTCGAGTTCCGGATAAGCAAAATTACTGAATATGCTCTTGAGTTCCAGATCGTCAAAATTACTGAATATGCCCTTCAAGATCCACCAGTAAAATTACTGACAGTGACCTTTGAGTTCAGAATCAGAAAATTACTGAAGATGCCCTTCGAGTTCCAGATCAACAAAATTACAGAAGATGCCCTTTTTGTTCCGGATCAGGAAAATTGCCGACAATGACCTTCGAGTTCCAGATCAGCAATGTAAAATTACTGAAGATGACCAAGTTCAGAATCAGCAAAATTACTGAAGATAACCTTCAAGTTCTGGATCAGCAAAATTACTGACAGACTTCTGAGTTCAGGATTAGCAAAATTAATGAAGATGCCCTTCGATTTCCGGACCAGCATAATTACTGTCAATGACCATTGAATTTCAGATCAGCAAAATTATTAAAGCTAACCTTCGAGTTCAGGGTCAGCAAAATCACTGACAATGACCTTTGAGTTCAGGATCAGCAAAATCACTGACAATGACCTTAGAGTTCCAGATCAGCAAAATTACTGAGGATGCCCTTCGAGTTCCAGATCAGCAAAATTACTAAAGTTGATCTTCGAGTCTGCATCAGCAAAATTACTAACGATGACTTTTGAGTTCAGGATCAGCGAAATTACTGATAATGCCCTCCAATTTCCGGAGCAGCAAAATTACTGTCAATGACCTTTGAGTTCCAAATTAGCAAAATTAGTGAAGATGCACTTCGAGTTCAGGCTCTACAAAATTACTGCAGATGGCCTTCAGGTTCAGGTTCTATAAAATTACTGAAGTTGCCCTAAGATTTCAGGAAACTAAATTTTACGAGGACCTGGCGAAAGAAGCATCGGGATGTGGGGAGAAGGTCCATATGGTATAATAAACAAATTAAATAGCTGAAGACAAATTCGTGTTGTGTGTGTGTGTTTATGCGTTGAACCAACACTGATCTCTCGTAATATGTAAAAATACTTCTAAATATATAACAATTCTGGAATTGTTTTGTGCCCAAAACTTCCCGGTTCTCTCGGGTTTATATAATAATAAGTGTGAACTTCCGTGTTATAACATAAAAATGCTAAAGTACCGTTTCCATGCATAATTCATCTGCATATCACCCAACAGGCAAGGTCGTCTGTAGAATTTATAACTATTCCAGACAATTTTCATTCTAAAAATTATTATACAACTTTTACACACACACACACGCACACACACACACAAACTATATCATCTTGCTAAGTGACGTAAACTTTCGTTCACTTCCTTCCCACTGTTTGTAATTCATGCCTCTCAACTTTTCCGGTTGACACACCGGATACTAGAGGAATAGCACCCTTAGTTTCGGAAGGAAACGGACGATTTCAAGCAGAAGCGACCACACAGGAAATGCCCAACTTTTCTGAAATGTCATACAAGAAGAGTCATTTTTCCTCCCTGGTGACTTACCATCGCGCCAAGTTACAGACCGCACATGTCAGTGGGCTATGAACTATCGCAGATGTTCACAGAGGTGCGGTTGTGTCAGTACCTGTAGATATAAAATTAACCAGAAACTGTGACAACAGAACATTTGTGACGAGACATATGTGGCCCGTAGTTATACCCATATAGCCTATAGGTAGCCACAGGTGTACTAACGACAAAATGGTAATGCACAGTGATAACGGAAATATGGAAAACACTGAGTGTTCTATGAATTTATGGCTGACCATGGATCGTACCAGAACGAGCCAGTGCTATCACATGGACACTTTAATCTGACAACACAAAAAGAACTACATAAGCAGCTGCTTCTACTCTCCACTCCAATGCATTAAAATTCCATGAATTAAATTAAGCCCTTCATCCTGAAGTCAACGACTAAAAAAATCTTGCTCTTTGCTGATCCGGAAAGAACCCACTCCAGTCATGATTGTTCCACATACGCATTTAGATGGACTACATCACGTGTATCACGACCGAATGGTAGATGGAATGATGGGAGTGTGGGTTTCGAGCTACAGGCCAGTCACTGGGAGCCACGGGATCATTCAGCAGCATATCAAATGGTAGAATCAAAATGGAAGAATCAGGAGCGTCAGGTTATTCATTCCAAATTTTCTGATTAACTGCCATTTCTTAAATGTAGATTCAAAGCATGGCCTCTATAAACAATATTTTAATACCATTCACTATACGTCAAATTCTCAGCGCCACTCGTACAGCACACCGAGGATCAACAGAAACACCTAAATACTGAGAATGAATTCATATATTGAACAGGTTAATGTTGAAGAAAAAAATTAATTCTTGCCCTTGTGACTATCAACTTATCTCTATTTCCGTTCTCCGAAAGATGGATAATTGCAAGTGATACCTTTCTGCCTCCGAAAAATCAATATATATGTAATGTTTGTACAAAACTATATGTAATGTTTAATAGCGTGTAACCTCTTCAACATTAACCTGCCACAATCATACTTTAACTGTAACGTAGCTAATGACCCCTGTGCAGAATACCTCTACATTAACCTCTTCATACATCTTGATGCGTATGTCCCATTAGCAGGGTGGCAAAACCATCTTCACACACTATGTCATTTACTTCTACCTGGCACTCACTCGCTTCCTCGATACCAAGGTCATTTCCTCCCAAAACTTCTTACATTCCCGCTACACAGCACTTTCTAGGCCTTCCTGTCCTCCTCCCTCCTAACATTTCCATATTCATTCCACATGTCCAAGTTCCTCATTTGACGGGTTGGTATCGTTCTCGGCTAGCACTCTGCTGGGCCGGCGTTCGATTCTCCGACCGGCCAATGAAGAATTAGAGAAATTTACTTCTGGTGATAGAAATTCACTTCTCGTTATAATGTGGTTCGGATTCGACAATAAGCTGTAGGTCCCGTTGCTAGGTAACCAATTGGTTCTTAGACACGTAAAATAAATCTAATCCTTCGGGCCAGCCCTAGGAGAGCTGTTAATCAGCTCAGTGGTCTGGTTAAACTAAGGTTATACTTAACCTCCACATGTCCAAGTCATTCAAAACATTTCACCAACGCTGGCCTTTTTTATAATTTCTTCAGTGCACCTCCACACTTCTCATCCTTTCCATTCTTCTTATGGCGCATATACTATACAAACAAAATTTTCTTCCAGGAAGCGCGAGAGTGCAAGCAAGCATGCGCGAATGGCGCAGTGTAGATTGGCCTAGCGCGTAGCTGATGAGCATTCTGTGTAAATATATGGCACAGCAAATCTTGATGAAGTTTTCTGCACACACGGTTCATTCAAGATTCAGCTGTTAACAGCATGAATGTGACAGTGACTGCTGTAATTTTTATTTTCGTGGAGCTACACCCTGCCACATGAAACAACTTATTACTGAAGAAACGTCTGTGAGTACTAACTAGAGCCCATTTTCCCCAAGATGGACAACAACTTCAAGTGCTGCCTTTCTGCCTCTAAATAAGAGTCTGCCCGAATTGGTTTTGTTATTGCTGCCTCTATAGAGACCCTTGATGATGATGGTCAATGGGCTGTTCATTTGCTACTAGCTTTTGACCCCCCCCAAAAATAGTAAACAGTATACCAACAATTCTGAACAACTGAACCCTATGATTACAAAATCCTCTGCTGAACGACATATAACGATACAATAACATCAAACGCTATGAAACGATGATGACTGTCGCTGCTACAGCATTCGGTCGCTAAAATGCGACACTTACGCAACATGCGTCCCTACAGTTCCTACAACTACGGCACAAGGTCGCGGTGGTCACACGCTTGGGAGAAGATCACACCCTGTCTGGACGATTAGGAAGGGGGGGGGAGGGGTGAAATTCTCACCACCTCATGAACCCCCTCCCAAACCCACCCCCTTGATCTACTCTTACCCCTGTCGCCTTCCCTTGGAACCTTCCGGCTAGTTTTATACGCACGGCAGAAGATGGGGAAGTCCGCATACCTGCAAATATCAGTGGCTAGCCACACTGAGCAACCAGGTCCAAGCTTAGTAGGCAGTTCATCCCTACACAGTTTACTACTACTTCTCGTACTAAAAAATAATAATAATACTAATAACTGTTTTAGCTAATGACGTACCAAACATGAAAAATAATTTTGCCTCAAGTTGCATAAGCTTTAACCAATCAAGTGTCAAAAGATTTTGCAGAAGATTCG
>NC_089788.1:13138001-13173001 GCF_040412425.1 Macrobrachium rosenbergii | reverse complement strand
GGTCTGAAAGGTGTAACAGGAGGAAAACCTCGCAGTTTCACCATGAATCATTTGTTAGGAGAGGGCAGAAAGTAAGATGGATGACAAAATTTGAACGGAGGTACAGTAAAAGGACTGAAAGGGGTTGCAGCTATGGCCCGAAGGGACGATGTAAAAAACCTTCAGCAATGCCTACAGTGAACCGCATGAGGTGCACTGACGGCGATAACCCCCTACAGGGATAATTCTTGATGGTATCCGCACACTCGTATCTTAAAAGGCAGATACATTAACCTGTAAACAGTTTAGACGTATCTCGTGATTACTTAATATAATAAAAATATATTTCATATTTAATTAAAAATGAAGGAAAATCATAACTGGCAGTACTCTAGGAAAAAATAATGGAAAATATGCATTAAATAAATTGCCTTACGTCTGAAGCTTGCTTTGCCTATAAATATGCTCCGGCTGACCTGGACAGGGTTCCTTTGTTCCTGTTTCATACCGATTGATTTACTGATTGATTATGGCTACTAAAACTGGCGTTACAACAGCTAGGTTACTGACGCAGATTTCAAACCGAGGGATGTGAATTGCACCTCTTTTCTAAACCTCCGGTCTCAGAGAGAGAGAGAGAGAGAGAGAGAGAGAGAGAGAGAGAGAGAGAGAGAGAGAGAGAGAGAGAGAGAGAGGCGGGGGGGCTAAACTGCTACACTCATTTTCTTCTTGTACTAAAGAAATATACGCCATATTACAATCAACACCTTAGTCTAAACTGTGCACACTTACTCTTCCCATTAACGTAAATTATTTTATAAAATACCATTTTCGTCTAAATAAAATGTCACCTGCAAATGATAATATCGTGTCCGGGAAATTAACGAAATCCTAAGCATTAGCACAAAAGATAAGGTGGAACAATTTAATGAACGCGGTAATGCGTAAATTACCTTAACACATAAATTACAAATTACAACTGTTGTCCGGAGTGCCTTGGAACTAACCGTGATTTCACAGCGTCTGAATTCGGTGGCAACATATTTGTGAAATCCGAGTCATTTTTCCTTTTCATTTCCAGTTCAGTAAGTCTGTAAGGTCATTCTGCTTGAAAGCGAAAGGTGTTCTTTCGGTTTTATTGGTATAATAATATGTCTTTAATACGTCCGTGAATCCTTTGGACTCTGATTGCTACGGAACAAACTCAAATATTGGAAAACTGGCTACCATGCATGCCCAAGAAGTAAAGGAAGGAAGGAATACAGAATTTCGGCCAAAGCCCAAGCGCTGGGACCAGTAAGGTCATTCAGCGCTGAAAGGGAAACTGACAGTAAAAAGTATTAAAGGTATAACAGGAAGAAAGCCTCGCAGTTGCACTGCAAGGCAATTGTTAGGAGAGGGTGGACAGTAAGACGGAAGAAAGAGAAAATGAAAGGAGGTACAATAATAGGAATGAAAGAGGTTGCAGATAGGGGCCAAAGGGACGATGCAAAAAAAACTTAAGTAATGCCTACAGTGCACCACGTGAGGTGCACTGACGGCACTAACGCCCTACGGACCATACATGTTTAGGATATGTACATAACAATCTAGACAAAAATATATACAGTACAAACATAGTCACTTCTACCTGCCATTACCGAGGTAGACATCCGTTTTGGGGGGGTGATTGCAGGGACAATAGCTGAAAAAACTATAAACGCGACAATAACCGAGACAAAAACTAAAACAACTAGAAAAGCGACAATAAGTGAAACAACTAGAAAAGCGACAATAACTGAGACAAACCTGAAACGACTAGAAAAGTGACAATAACTGAAACACCTAGAAAAGCGACAATAACTGAGACAAGAACTGAAACTAGAAAAGCGACAATAACTGAAACAACCAGAAAAGCGCAATAACTGAAACAACTAGAAAAGCGACAATAACTGAAACAGTTAGAAAAGCGCAAAAACTGAAACAACTAGAAAAGCGACAATAACTGAAACAACTAGAAAAGCGACAATAACTGAAACTAGAAAAGCGGCAATAACTGAAACAACCAGAAAAGCGCAATAACTGAAACAACTAGAAAAGCGACAATAACTGAAACAACCAGAAAAGCGCAATAACTGAAACAACTAGAAAAGCGACAATAACTGAAACAACCAGAAAAGCGCAATAACTGAAACAACTAGAAAAGCGACAATAACTGAAACAGTTAGAAAAGCGCAAAAACTGAAACAACTAGAAAAGCGACAATAACTGAAACTAGAAAAGCGGCAATAACTGAAACAACCAGAAAAGCGGCAATAACTGAAACAACCAGAAAAGCGACAATAACTGAAACAACTGGAAAAGCAAGAGCAGTTCCGCTTCAACGCATGGGGTAAAAACCAAGAACCAAGAAAGTCACAAAAAAATAAAACTTCAGGACAAGGTTGCATGTACAGGGAGGTGTGTCTGGGTGATCTGAGTCCGGAGGTCCACACCAGACTTAATCCCTTTCCCACCTTACCGGACTTATGAGGAATAATCGAGTGGGAAAAGATGTGTGGGCAATTCAAAAGATGTTTCCGTGATATGGCCGTGACGGATAAGGAATCGTGGTTAGAGAATGCAGCAGTACTGTTACTAGAAAATATTCAGAATATATATATATATATATATATATATATATATATATATATATATATATATATATATATATATATATATATATTACATATATAATATATAAACAAGTGAAATCCTCGAGTAAAAGTATCCTAGCATTACATGAATGTGATACGTATGTGTAAATATATTGTAAATATTAGTACGTGAAACATTTATTTATAAAAACTGTAACAAGACATTCAGACTTATAACACAATTCAATACATAATTACACAAAAATTTTGCACATACACATCAAATTTATGCAAATGGAAAACGTACTCATAATATATATATATCTATACTATATCATATATATAAGTATATATACAGTATATATAATAACGCGTGAGAATATGAAATTATTCAATTTATATAAATAATTATACACAATAACTATAATCCAGGGCACTTACATAATCTGTAAAAAAACATTTAGACATAATACACAGAAGAAATTTATATATACTATATATATATATATATATATATATATATATATATATATATATATATATATATATATATATATATATATATATATATATATATATACACACACACACAAAATGCGCGTGTGTGCACACACACACATATATATATATATATATACATAAATACATACATTGTATATATTGCATATATAATATATATATACACAAATACGCGTGTGCACACGCACACATGTATATATATACATACATAAATATATACATATATTATATATAAAATACGTGTACTTATATAATACACACACGCATTATAACATGTACATACACACATATATATATATATATATATATATATATATATATATATATATCGTACAAACGGTCCTCCACGGCACTGGCCTTACGTAAACAGGTACACTTGTTTCGTTTAACTGTGAGGTTGCATAATCTGCTCTGTTCACAGAGGGAGATGGAACAGGCGTTACTACGCACCAAAACGTACAAGGACCGAACTCTACCTCTACAGGATGTTTGGCGAGCCAGACATTACGTAACTGTTACGAAAAGAAAACAGAGAAAAAACTATGAACGAAAAAAGGGTCCTCGAAAACTATTTACTGAACACTCCTGTCGCTTACCTTGGATAGGTCGGGATTCCCCAGCAGTTCTCAGCAGCCTCACTTTTAGCTCCCCCACGTTCTAAGGTCTGCCTCGCCTGGCATCCTATTTCCATGGACTCCTTCCCACCTTCTCGCCACCTAGTCCCTATTTTCAATCCACCAAACAACCGACAAATTCTCTCTCTCTCTCTCTCTAAAAGGGAAAATGACAAGTGTCAGGTGAACAACCAACAAATCTCTCTCTAAAAGGGAAAAAGACAAGTGTCAAGTGAACAACAAATTTCTCTCTCTCTCTCTCTCTCTCTCTCTCTCTCTCTCTCTCTCTCTCTCTCTCTCTCTAAAAGAGAAAATGATGAGTGTCATGTGAACAACCAACAAGTCTCTCTCTCTCTCTCTCTCTCTCTCTCTCTCTCTCTCTCTCTCTCTCTCTCTCTCTCTCTCTCTCTCTAAAAGGGAAAAAGACAAGTGTCAAGTGAACAACCAACAAAATCTCTCTAAAAGGGAAAAAGACAAGTGTCAGGTGAACAACCAACAAATCTCTCTCTAAAAGAGAAAAAGACAAGTGTCAGGTGAACAACCAACAAATATCTCTCTAAAAGGGAAAAAGACAAGTGTCAGGTGAACAACCAACAAATATCTCTCTAAAAGGGAAAAAGACAAGTGTCAGGTGAACAACCAACAAATTTCTCCCTAAAAGGGATAAAGACAAGCGTCAAGTGAACAACCAACGAACATCTCTCTAAAACGGAAAAAGACGAGTGTCAGGTGAACAATCAACAAACATCTCTCTCTCTCTCTCTCCCTTCCAAGGAAAAAGCCAAGTGTCAGGAAGACTCTGACCGTTAGCAAAGGTCACGTTACAGGGAGCCTGGCATTCACTGCAGAACGCTTATGAAGCTGGTCACTTCTTCCTTCTGAAACTGATTTGTGAGACGGCTCCCCCATCCCCCCAATTACTTCAGCACAAATAAGTCAATAAATCACTGTTCTGGAGGAGCAGCGAGTTTCTGTGCAACAATTGTCTAATTTTACGATGGATTAGCGTCGTGTATGACCATCATCCTCTATCTCTCCTCTTACCTTTTTAAGATTATTCTTAAAGGAAAACATTATAAACTACCAGCAAAAATTTCCTCCTTGCACACCACTATGCACTTAAGACTCCTCATCCGCTACACCGCTTCTTGAAAGTGAGCTTTGCAGCCTCTAAATATTGCGGCTATTTTAACTCCTGGGGTTATCTATTGACAAAACAGGCTCCTCGGAATGCTTGCTTGCGCCTCAGCAAAAGCAGGATTCTTTCAGGTCTTTCCGGTTTTTTGACAGGAAGAAAGAAAAAATATCAATCTACGTTACCAAGAACCCACGCATCCTGCTGATCTTAAGAAAAGGTCGTACGGTATTGACAGAGTGTGTGTGTGTGTGTGTGTGTGTGTGTGTGTGTGTGACAGTAAAAGGTTTGAAGTGTAACATGAGAGAGTGGAAAGTAAGATAAGTTAAGTGTATCTTAGTTTAACCAAACCACTGAGCTGAGTAACAGCTCTCCTAGGGCCGGCCGAAGGATTAGATTTTTTATTTTACGTGGCTAAGAACCAACTGGTTACCTAGCAACGGGACCTACCGCTTATTGTGGAATCCGAACCACATTATGATGAGAAATTAATTTCTATCACCAGAAATAAATTCCTCTAATTCTTCATTGGCCAGTCGGAGAGTCGAACGCTGGGCCAGCAGCGTGCTAGCCGGGCGCTTTACTCACCCATCCAATGAAGAACTGTGGAAGAAAGAATACGAATGGAGGTGCAATAAAAGGAATGAAAGGGGTAGCAGCTAGGGGCCGAAAGGACGGTGCGAAGAACCATAAGTAATGTGTAAGTGCGCCGCAAGAGGTAGTGACCGTCAGAAAAGCTGGCTCACATTACATGACTACTATCGTAAAACCTAAATCACAGTATATAAATTGCACTGAACAAGGATTTTTTAAAAGAATTCTTACACAGGTTAGCCCCAGCTTTTTCAGAGTCTGAAAAGAGAACTATTGTGCCGGCTTTGTCTGTCCGTCCGCACTTTTTCTGTCCGCCCTCAGATCTTAAGAACTACTGAGGCTAGAGGGCTGCAAAATGGTATGTTGATCATCCACCCTCTAATCATCAATCATGTCAAACTGCAGCCCTCTAGTCTCAGTTTTTATTTGATTTAAGGTTAAAGTTAGCCATAATCGTGCTTCTGGCAACGACATAGGATAGGCCACCACCGGGCAGTGGTTAAAGTTTCATGGTCCGCGGATCATACAGCATTATACCGGGAGCACCGAAAGATAGATCTATTTTCGGTGGACTTGATTATACGCTGTACAGAAAACTCGACAGCGCTTAAGAAACTCCGGCGCATTTTTTTACTTGTGCTTATTTCTAAGCAAATGAGTTGTCCGTTCCGTTTCCTTAACCACAATATAACAAAACCTCGTACGTATCTCAAATGTGGCAGAGTTTTTGAAGAGCGTTGCCAAATGTATACTATACGGCGAAGAAGTCTTCTAATCTCATTTAACCCAACAAGACAATGGAGTGTCCCTTTGAAACACATTTAAGCGCCTAGGCAAAGGAAGTCTACTACAATGTTTTCACGTATTTCCAGCGGGGAGAAAAAAAAACAGAACTTTTGATAAATCTAGATTAAGGGATCGTTTAACTGCTGCAACAAGAAGTTTAAGATGAAGACCAGCCAGTTTTTCATGAACCAGTAAACCCTCGTTCAAAAACTGACAGTGCTTTTTGATTTTGTAAAGTGCGTCTTACTTCGAACTGAAGCAAACCTTTATGCAAGAATATTTTAAGTGGAAAGAGGTTTATCTAAATGACTATTGAGGCCGTAAGGACACCAGACCACTGAGCTGATTAACAGCTCTCCTAGGGCTGGCCCGAAGGATTTGACTTATTTTACGTGGCTAAGAACCAATTGGTTATCTAGCAACGGGACCTACAGCTTATTGTGGAATCCGAACCACATTATACCTGGAAATGAATTCCTCTAATTCTTCATTGGCCGGCCGGAGATTCGAACGCGGGCCCTGCAGAGTGCTAGCCGAAAACGGTACCGACCAGTGCAACGAAGAACTTGGTAAGGAAGACAATTAAAAGACCACATCTGAGGTAATTTAGTTGATATAATAACAGTGATAACAGTGTGATGAAGATACTGGCCAGGGTCGATAATCTACAAGGCGGAAGGTTATGCTCCAAACGCTCTTTTGCCGTTAAGAAACAATAAGCCCATCAGCGAGGCCTCACAGAACAGATGTGATAGGTGTAATGTACCTACAAAAAAGAAATCGGGGCCAAAACAATCCAGAGACCTTTATGGCATATGCAACAGGGGATGAGCTGCCGCTAAAAAATCATGATTACCTAGTTGGGGTCTCATGCGTCTACTGAGAATTAAGAAACTTTGAAGACGATGAAGAGATGAACAAGCTGCAATATTGGCTAAGCCCCAGGTGGACTATAGCCGATAAGGCCATTTGGAAGAATAAGCATTTGACGAACTATCATTTACAGATTTTAAAAAATACTATTTCTGAACAAAACAAACACATGATTTTGAAAAGAATAAAAATGTACTTGATAGTTCTGCAAGAATCACCATGTCTCATCAATTTTAAAAGAATAATGTTTGAGGAATTTTAGCAGAATAAAAGATTATAGTTGAGAGTCGTGCTATTATTGTAGTATCTGCAAGGCGAGACTGATGGCCAAGACTCTTCGTTTACGCCTTTGGAATTCTGAAGAAATTAATTAATTTCCGACGGATTTACGCCGCTTCCCTCCTACAGTGAAGAGAACAAAGGACTGATCATGTTTCTCTCTTCATTTGTCGGATACAGTTAAGCCGTCCCTGTAATTTCATTTTATTGTGGTTAACATCTCCTCCATGTTTGCTTTTTAAAATGAAAATAAAAAAAAATTCATTCCAAAAGAATTTTACAAAGAACTCCACCATTAAATCAGAAAATTCAGTATTTTTCAAAATGATGACCGATTCAAAATTTGTACCCGGGAGTTTTTAACAATGAAACTCAAAACCCATTACCTGTAAGACCTTGAATTTAAACCCTTGTACACTATTTAATCCCATTTGTAATAAAAAGGATTAAAATTACTGTAAAGTTTTTAACCAATTTCAGAGGAATTATTGCGTTCCATAGTTATCGTTATCAAAAATAATAATTTCAAAGAAAAAATTTGTCATTTTAAGATGAAGTTTTAGATTTCTAAACAAAAGACTTTAGGACAATTATATAGATCACCTGGTCCATTCCCCAAAGCATTTGCTCTCACTATTTCCCATTACGCTTTCACCTGTCTCTTTTCTAATTCCCATAAAAAAAAGTCATAAACAATGTCATTTCAACATATACCACTCCCTACTCGCTTCCGAAAATTATAGTTCTGTTCCTTCTTCATACCTTCTCGCCACACCCACCCCTAGTACACTCAAAGACCAGGCAGTACAAATACTTCACATTTCTTTCTAACAACTAACAAAAATACTTGAATGTCTATTAAGCGTCCAATACCTGTATAGTCTCTAAAGAGATTTATAATAGCCCTTCACAAATAACCAACCTTACCAGGCATCGGCAGCAATTTTCGTAATGTCCACGTTTTTCTTTCACTCGGAAGGCTTTTCACGAACCATGTGTCTTCCGAGAGGAATTTAGCCTTTACTCAAAAATAACTAATGTTGGTCCTTTATACCTTGCCTTAATAATGGTGCGTTGTTCTTAAGCATCATTCCCTATGCCGTTCCGCGAGTGATAAACAAGATTATCCTCCAAGATCTTATACTGTCATGTATCACAAAAGGACAATTATTCCTCATGTCCAGAATTTATATGAAATACTTTCTTGAGCCAGTCAAATACACTACCCTCACACAACATCCCCCTAGAAATCTCATCAATTCTTAATGCCTTTTCCTTCTACCTCTTCGCACCCTATTTTTCGTTCTCCATTAATCTTCCCAACATGCTTTTTTGATTAAATCTAGAATTGCTCATCTCTGCACCCATTTTTTCAAGAGATTTAAGGTTTACAATAAACATCCACGGAATTAAACCTATGTATATTTTATCAAAACCATTTTCTCGGAAATTTTCTTTTTGCGTTTAAACCTTGCAAGAATAATTTTATAATTTTTTATTATCTTAAAAGTTTTAGCAGCGATTTACTCAAACATTTCAATAGCTCTCATCACTTTCCTGCCAATTCCTCCTCTACCCTCAGAAACATAACTAGCCTTCCTTATGCAATGCACCTGTTCCTCAGACTACCTTTTCTTCACCTTCAAAGTAACCTTCGCATGACCATCGCATCACGTCCTCCTTCGATCTTCCTCACTAAGTATTTATAGCTACATAATTTCTCCCATACCAAGGACACCCGCACATCATCCTTCTAAAACCTGCATCTGCTCCTATATTTCCGGTAAGCCGCAACTTCGTCAAACCCTTCATTTACGTAACAATTCTCATTTTGCCCAATCAGACTTATCTGCCCAAATATCAAAACTGTCTATTTCGAAGCTCCTACCTAGCAACTGCATTAAAACAAATATGAATTATTCAAATGTTCGCCAAAACTCGCTCGTGTGGAAGAACCTAACGCACTCTATACACAGTGAAAGTAATAACTACTTTTTTTTCCTAATAATTGATCTCTTCTTTGTGTATTTACTGTTATCTTGTGTAATTTCTTTAAAATGGTCAAATATTCTTTGGAAGCTTGAATTTCAAGTCAGTGGCCCCTGTAGGCTCGAACCATATGAATAGGGTTCGTTTTTTGAATAATAATAATAAATACAAAAAATTATATTAATATACATACCTCTAGTGAATTTTTCAATCTAATGTCCTTTAACTTATTTGGCCACCTACACACTCAAATACATAGTAAGAAACTTTCCTTTTAAAGTCTCTTCCTAAGGTATTATTTTGACTCATTATCTATGACATCTGTCATATCAGTGACAGATGTCAAACTCATTTGAAAACAATTTCTAAAACGTTCTTTGCATTCATTAGGCCCTGAAGGCCAACGAATGATTTCTTTTATCTCTCTCTCTCTCTCTCTCTCTCTCTCTCTCCTTGTTAGGGTACAACCATTCTAAAATAATAAAATACAAATATCTTTCCATCTTTTTCAAACGAAAAATATTTATCTGCATATCGGCAGCATAAATGAAAATTATTACTGCCGTCTCTTATTCATTTTTGACCTAAGAAAAATAGACCTTACAATATTTTCCTTTCGTTATCACTGTATTACAGCCATCACAGTGGGTACAAAACACCTGCTGCTACTACAAAAACAATCCGTCTTTATACTTGCAAATTTTTTATTATACAGTGCTTCATATTTTCTCTTTTATTAAAAACGAGGTCATATACTCATACTTGTCCAAACAAAAACTTTCCCATTACCAATCGAAAACGAATAAGATAATCTTACAGTATATCAATAAAATAAATATATATATATATATATATATATATATATATATATATATATATATATATGTGTGTGTGTGTGTGTGTATGTATGTATGTATGTATGTGTATATATATATAATATATATATAATATATATATATATATATATATATATATATATATATATATATATATATACGTATATAATATACGCCTTCTACCTCTGAGGGGGTGAATCTAGGTGTCAGCTTCCTGGTTCCTGGCAAGTCTTTTGAAATGATGTTGCCAGCATCAAGTACTTCTCCTTCCTGGCTGAACACACACACACCATACCGATTAACTGTTATGAACATAATTCACAATTTGTATCAGAAGAGGCACAGTGAATAATATGAACCATGACAGTATGGTATGTTCTGTATATAATAAGGCATGTCACTAAATACTGGGCTGACATCATTGAAATATATAGCCTGTTTTTTTTTCGGAGATGATATACTGTAGGTGGAGCTTCATGCTACCACAATATATCAGCCAACTGGAAATACGTTGCAAAATTTCAGTGGTATCTGGCTGCAGATGTTGACCGTCAGCTATACAAACACACACACACACACACACACACAGATTATGGGTCAGTCAGAGCAATAATATTGATAGCTTTCGCTTTGCTCACAGGCCTCACCAGTTCATGATGTACTCTTAGTAACAGTTCACATCCCAAGTCGTAAAAATATAAACAGGTGCGACACACAAAAAGCATGAGTCACACAGAGCCCATAGGGGATACAATATGGCATTATTCGTGAAACGAAGAACATTTAAAAAATCATCAGCAGAGCTCTCTAAGAGAAAATTTGTCTTCCCTAATTACATAATTCATCATTCGTTTGTGTTTCTTACTGTTATCTCTTGGTAAGTAGGTGACTCTGAGTAAAAATTTATATTTTATAAACATGTATGTACTCGTGTGTATATATATATATATATATATATATATATATATATATATATATATATATATATATATATATATATATATTACTAGTCAGGCTTGAAAAGAAAAATCGACTAGAACCTGGCTCGGTGGCTGGTCCGACCAAGAATATTTAAAAGTCCTCTACGAAGCTTGTAGCATAAACCAACCGGCGCGTGTAAGGAGAGTATATACTGTACTTTACAGATTATGATGATCAAGTGGCAAAGAAAAAGTAATGTCGAGAGGGAGTTTCTTAATCAGAAATAAGAAACATCCATGAACTTCTCTCTATTGACGAGGAGGCTCCTCTTATCACTTCTGAATATATTCAGCACATCAGTACCTGGATGGCGAATCAAGTTTTCCTGCCTCGTAGACTTGTCGGCCTCGTGGGCAGCAGCATGACCGTTGTCATTATAAGTCTGAAGGTAAAATGAAGGCAAGGTCTATTCGGACCCGAAAAATGTCTAAGGCTACAGCCTTTCTGTTTTTGGGATTTCGCGTTGCTTGTCGGTTGCTTTGACGTCTAGTGTACTCAGGTGTATGAAGATATAGATCTCTTTCGAATCGTAGTTTAGTAAGGATACTTTGATAAACAGGCAACAAGGTTTAGTTAAAAAGATATTAAGTCATGAACTTAATATGATTTAATATCCGTAATGCAATCCCAAGGAACAATGTCTAAACATAAATTAAAAAGAAAGGCTAAAAGGGAAGTGGAAATACACACACATTCACACACACACATACACACACACACACACATATATATATATATATATATATATATATATATATATATATATATATATATATATATATATATATATATATATATATATATATATATATATATAGATATATATATATACATATATATATATATCTGACAACAAAACATAATGAATAACAACACTATTTGATAAACATAAAATGAATTATGACAAATAGAAAATATACCAAATGTCTTCGAACAAGGAAAATCAAATATCCGGCTGTGGTACACTTTATTACCAGAGAGTACGGCATAAGCTTATAGGTAGATCACTGTTTAATTATAGGTAACTGGAGGAAGGGTGTATATACTTGAAATCTAAAGGGCACAGTTCATGATATGGACACTCGGCGCATACAGTCCATATTAGGAGCTAAACAAGCATGGCCTGATCACGTTTCTATGTCTGAATGAAATGATATAAGGAATCTACATTATTCAATCAGCGGAATTACTGATTATGGACCAGACAGTCCCCTTAAGGAGATCAAAAACTACCGATTATTCAGTTATCGTCAGACCACGCATCTAAATCTTTTAAAAGTGAGAAAGGGGTCAAAGTGGGAAGCAATAAAAAAAATTGTCCCTAACAAAGAGTCTGATTCATAGAAATTGTTCAAAATAGGAAACAATCCGATGGTTTAATCACTTACAAGTCAACTGGATCATCAGGTGTCCAGTGACGAGCATTCTGCTCCTAATCAGAACCCATTCACAACCTGATTACTTCACAACCTGTGTGTGTTAAGCACATGCGACACAGGAACAAATTCGGCGATTCGAATACAATGGTTCATTCATATTTCTTTCCTCATACTCTGGAAGTGAAGGCATTAATGAGGTAACCATTGTTAGACATCACAGAATTTCATGGTAAACATATTTTCGTTTTTAAATATTAGATAAAATTTAGACTGGTTCAGACGACAGTACTAATCCTTGGGGCCTAAAGGAAATGAACGCAAAGCTGGTGTATCCATATAAGTTAGTGAATATCACGATCAGTGAAATCTGGCAAAATTATTTTTCGAACTAGACATCACAAACCTTCTCGGTACATTAAAAGCCTCCTTAACAATATGCACATTGATATCTGTTGCTTACTAGTCTGAGACACTACATGACGGCCATCAATTAGCATTTTGATATCAGCGTATTCTTACCTGTACTTGTGCACTGCTATATACTTGTAGGTACATGGGCACAAACACACACACACAATATAATATACTGCATATATATATATATACAGTATATGTATGTATGTATATATATATATATATATATATATATATATATATATATATATATATATACACATTTATACATATTTATGTATATACATATCTAATATTTATATTGTATAAATATAAATATATATATCATATAATATATATATCTATATCTATATATATATATATATATATATATATATATATATATATATATATATATATATATATATATATATATATAAATACTAGG
Organism: Macrobrachium rosenbergii; assembly: GCF_040412425.1. NCBI lineage: Eukaryota > Metazoa > Arthropoda > Malacostraca > Decapoda > Palaemonidae > Macrobrachium > Macrobrachium rosenbergii. The sequence continues at coordinate 13,159,581 of NC_089788.1, read as the reverse complement.
TCCTTTTTCCTCTCAATACCTCTTAATTTTAATTTTGGGATATAATAAATGAACTGACAATATACAAGTAAAAAACTTCATTTGCAATAAATATATCAAGTTTCGTTGAAATAAAATAATTATTCAAATAATGTCAATTAATTTAAAATCATTATTTTTCCCCGGAAAATAATTCCCTACATATAGAAAGAAAGGAAGGCCGACTGGCCAGTGACAATTATAAAATAATCTTCACGTAAGTAGAGACAAAAAGAAAACTTACACCAGACGGTTTCTTGTAGTCCTTTGACTCCTGCCCTTCAAAATTAATTAAAATGTCTTCTTGGCTGACAGAGTTCTTTTCGAAATCAATCCCCGTGGTTTCAGAATAATGCCACAGTAAGATACCAATAATTATGATTTTTGAAGCGTAAAATATCTGATTCGTGACACACGACATATGAATTTTTCTAACGACGTTTCTCGATTTCTTTTTCATTCTTAGGCATAGAAGGCAAAAGGTTCCATAAGACAATGAAAAAATTTCTAATAATTTACGCTCTGGTTATTAGGCTACACATACAAATGAGGTACCGGCAGGGCCATATCTAGTTAGGTATAGGGGACGCTTGCTGACCAAACCTGACCATTCAGAGGGTAAAGAATGATCTTACCAAACAATGGAATGAGATCATACCTCTGGCACAGGTTTGGCATTCATCTCGAGAGAAATTAAGAATAGATTTATGTTCTGGAGAAAAAAAAAAAAAAAAAAAACAGAGGAAAAAGCCTCGACTCAAATGGAGAAGAGACTCCTTTCTCGCGTCCCGCCTCGACATTATAGTAAAAATGCATAATTCCTAAATGCTATTATAATTTCACTGTTTCATGGACCCTTGTTTCCTATCTTTGGCAACATTCTATTCTAATTTCCAACTTTATGTGATAACTTGAACGTTACAAATATAGACAGAGAGAATACACAATTTAAGCCGAAGGTCATTCAGCGCTGCAAGGAAAATTGAGAGTAAAAGGTTTAAAAGGTGTATCAGGAGAAAACCTCCCAGTTGCACTATGAAACAATTGTTGGGAGAGGGTGGAAAGTAAGGTGGAGGAAAGAATATGAATGGAGGTACAGTAAAAGGAATTAAAGGGAGTAAAAGGAATGAAAGGTGTTGCAGCTAGGTGACTTGAACGTTCTACAACCAGTACCAAAATGTTTTCATTACCGTCTGTATAGTTAAAAATTCTTTCGTAACGGAGAGTTGCCTAATGACTAGTGATTGGTTTTACATTTAACGTGGCCTTATGCCCTTGCTTTAAGGTTGCCCGTATGTGTGGTAAGGTGTTATACGGTACAAAGGGCCTTGTATGTACCTCTGAACTCACGCAACCAACTGAGAAGGTCTCAGGTCAAAAAGCAACGATAGGGCAAGGATTGCTGAACTACAGGTATTTTTATCAACAACAACTACTATTGTTAGCATTAAAAGAAATTATATCCACTTATCGCCTTCAGAATTTTTTTTATCATTATTTGCCTCATTAAAAATTATCTTCGTGTAAAAAATTACTGAGTACTTTTCATTTAAGAAAGAAATCTAAGCGAAACTGACAGCTACTTCGTCATTACACCGGAGTACAGATGGCCCAAGCTGCAAAGCAATGTAAGTCTTAACCACAAACACACACACACACATACACAAATAATCCTCTAGCTTCCCACGTACAACATCGATAAGCTGTAATTAAGTATTAGGCAGTTCTTTCCGTGATTATACCTATCAATGAGAATGTGTGCGTGTGGGTGAAAGAGAGGGATTATCTTTGTTTTCCAAATTTGATAGTCAAGTGTAATTATGAATCGGACAGTTCTTTACAAAATAGACAGATGAGGTTGTTGCGCTCACGTGAGAGAGAGAGAGAGAGAGAGAGAGAGAGAGAGAGAGAGAGAGAGAGAGAGAGAGAGAGAGAGAGAGGAAATGGGGGGGTATAACTTCCCAAGATATTGTGCTGAGTTGGTAAATCTAATCTCTTTGAGCTACTTCGGTTCTTTCGTGTAACTTATTCTGATATGAGGTTGCGTGTGTGCATGTGTTTGTGTGCGTTATCGTAAATGTTAAATCTCGTTTAAAAACTAGACGGTTTTTTCCTTGGACTTAACATAGAACGAGGCCTTGAAGAGAGAGAGAGAGAGAGAGAGAGAGAGAGAGAGAGAGAGAGAGAGAGAGAGAGAGGAACAGCTGAACACTCAAGTGGTTCAATGTTCAGCTACCTTCAGGTGTTTCGCAACCCTTCGAAATCAATGCAGGGTGCCACGAACATCATGCCACTCTTATTTCAGCGGGGAAGAATCAGTTCATTCCCTAAATAGGAGTGAGAATCTTCCTGGCCTCTAAGCCAGTCATGAACAGTGCAGTATTTCTTACAGAAGTAGCTTCATGCCGAACTGCAGCTCTTAACATATTATTATTATTATTATTATTATTATTATTATTATTATTATTATTCAGAAGGTGAATCCTATTCATATGGAACAAGCCCACAGGGGCCACTGACTTGAAATTCAAGCTTCCAAAGAATAGAGTGTTCATTCGAAAGGAGTGAAAGAAGGTAATGGGAAACACAGACAGTTATTAGAAAACAAGATAAATTAACAATTAATAAAAAAAAATAAAATTTAAGTAAAATCTCGTCTAGATGACTAAGAGTTGATTCCACCAAAATTCGTAAAATACTTTCGTAGTTTTTCTATAATACTCTTAGAACTGTCCATGAATTCGTTTGGTAGTGTCACTAAGCCTCTACAGTTACATAACTAAAATTCGTCTGGTTTAGACAGTCACTAGGACGAGCTGAAAAGCTTGACTGACACTTGCTCCACAAAGACGGTGCATTTATTAAGTACGGCTATAACTCATTCGATAACTAGTTTCACTGCGACTATTTAATGCATTTAATAAGGCTATAAACCATCCGATATCGGTAGTTTCACTGCGACCATTTTTTGCATTTAATAAGTAAGGCTATAACTCATTCGATAACGGTAGTTTCACTGCGACTATTTACTGCATTTAATAAGTATGGCTAAAACTCATCCGATAACGGTAGTTTCATTGCGACTATTTAATGCATTTAATAAGTAAGGCTAAAACTCATTCGATAACGGTAGTTTCACTGCGAGTATTTAATGCATTTAATAAGAAAGGCTAAAACTCATTCGATAACCGTAGTTTCATTGCGACTACTTAATGCATTTAATAAGAAAGGCTAAAACTCATCCGAGAACGGTAGTTTCATTGCGACTATATAATGCATTTAATGAGAAAGGCTAAAACTTATTCGATAACGGTAGTTGCACTGTGAATATTTAATGCATTTAATAAGTAAGGCTAAAACTCATCCGAGAACGATAGTTTCATTGAGACTATTTAATGCATTTAATAAGTAAGGCTAAAACTCATCCGAGAACGGTAGTTTCATTGCGACTATATAATGCATTTAATAAGAAAGGCTAAAACTCATTCGATAACCGTAGTTTCACTGCGACTATTTAATTCATTTAATAAGTAAGGCTAAAACTCATCCGAGAACGGTAGTTTCATTGCGACTATTTAATACATTTATTAAGTAAGGCTAAAACCTATTCGATAACAGTAGTTTCATTGCGAATATTTAATGCATTTAATAAGTAAGGCTAAAACTCATCCGATAACGGTAGTTTCATTGCGACTATTTAATGCATTTAATAAGAAAGGCTAAAACTCATTCGATAATGGTAGTTTCACTGCGACTATTTAATGCATTTAGTAAGTAAGGCTATAACTCATCCGATAACGGTCGTTTCACTGCGACTATTTAATGCATTTAATAAGGCTAAAACTCATCCGATAACGGTAGTTTCACTGCAACTATTTAATAAGTATGGACAAACCTTAAGAGCTTTTGTAATTCTTAAGTACATAGGGACACTATGATTTTTCGAGCCAATATAAAATGTCAAGCGTAGATAACAGGACATGTGAAATGTTTTCAAAGAATGACGAAGAGGCTGACCTTGAAATTATTTAACATGCAGTGGACATGACACACCAAATGTTTCGTTTGATGCGAATATAAGACGTCACATCAACCTGCATAGCGAGGGAACGTAAGCTGTAGCCTTAGTTAACCTGGAAATTGATTAAATAGAATAAAATATAGAATTTAAGCCAAAGGCCAAACGCTGGGGGACCTATAAGGTCATTCAGCGATGAAACGGAAATTGAGAGTACTGGAAAACCTCGCGGCTGCACTACGAAACAACTGTTAGAGAGGGTGGAAAGTCAGAAGGAAGAAAGAGAATGTGAACAGACTTACGGTAAAGGGAATGGGAGGTTGCAGCTAGGGGCCGAAGGGACACAGCAAAGACCCTTAAGCAATGCCTACAGTGCACCATCCGAGGTATGACAGCACTACCGGGGTGGAAATTGATCACACATGAAAGCACCCAGCACTACACTACCACCATTTTACCATTACACTCTTAAACATGCGCAAGTGTTTCGATTCGCAAATTACGTAAGCATTCAACGGTCTACCAGCAGACCAACCCTTCAATTAAGCGCGTCATGCATCAGGAAATCGACTTATCTCTTCCCCGACAGAATCTCCTTCGAGAACTGCAAGTCACCGTTAAACCCAAAAATTAATGGGGAGATGCTCGGGTCACTGGAGACGTCTCTATTTCTATCTCTCATTAAAACATTAGGTAAATATTCCTAATAAGTTCTGTTTATACATAATTCAGACATTACTTTCCGCGATACTCTTAATCAGGGCATCTTAAGCCACATAATTCTTTAATAAAAGGAATTCAAGTTTTCAAATCCGATTATAATAATAATAATAATAACAATAATAATAATAATGAAGAAGAAGAAGAAGAAGAAGAAGTTGGATTTTTCACACAAACACAAATGAGTTGGTGAAAAACATGAAAATAAACTTGAAGAAAACATTCTCAAAAACTGACACACATGGTCACAGTCGGGAAAGAAATTGCACACTCTCTAGGAAGGATGATGATGATGACGAGAGAGAGAGAGAGAGAGAGAGAGAGAGAGAGAGAGAGAGAGAGAGAGAGAGAGAGAGAGAGCGTGTAGGATACAGCTTTGCTCCCTTTTTGATGAACTGGATGTCCTTCGGAGGCCATGACGAGGCACATCAACAAAAGCCGGATCTCCTCCTCCTCCTACTCCTCCTGCAGGAGGCAAAACTATCAAGGCGTTAGGGCAAAACCGACAAGTGGAGAGAGAGAGAGAGAGAGAGAGAGAGAGAGAGAGAGAGAGAGAGAGAGAGAGAGATAAGATTACGTGACGGGAAATAAAAGAATACAGAAAAATAGGGAAAAAATCATGTGTCATGGAATATATGAGAATAAGGCTATGACGCAGATACACGGTATCTAATCAAATACATAAGCAATAATATACACGCCTAATGCACAAAAGTATGCTTGGTTTTGTAAACATACATGTGTGTTTTACATGTATACATATACATTTTATATATATATATATAAATATATATATATACAGTATATATATAAATATATATATATATATATATATATATATATATATATATATATATATATATATATATATATATATATCTTGTGAGCATGAGCAGGAAATGCCTGTAAATATGTCATGGCTTATCATAAACGTAAGCATTTCTTGTGATCTTCATTTCTTGCTAATGTACAACGCTACATTCAAAACTCGACTCTCTCTCTCTCTCTCTCTCTCTCTCTCTCTCTCTCTCTCTCTCTCTCTCTCTCTCTCTCTCTCTCTCTCTCTCTCTCTCTCCACACACACACACATTATATATATATATATATATATATATATATATATATATATATATATATATATATATATATATATATATATATATATATATAAATATATATATATATAAATATATATATATATATATATATATATATATATATATATATATATATATATATATAATACACACACACCTTTAAGACGTTTCAACTGGTAGGGGATGATTCCCGAGAAAAGGAAAGAAAGTGTTCATTATTGCATTCATACTACATTGTTGAACTGTGAATGAATAATTGGTGGAGAAAGTTGCAAAAGCATTAACCTCATCTTACACCACCACATAAGGCTTACCAGGAGCTCGTCCCCTCCCCCAACTATACAGAGCCATTCATCTAAATCTGGCATACACTCTCGCGGTTCCTGAATGCTAAGGCCTTTCCTATCCTATACCTCCCCGTCTTCTTCTCCTCCCCCTTCCTAACACTTGCAAACTGCACACACTTTCCTCCAATCTATCACCCTCCATTCTTTCCAAATGACCTCACCTTCCTCCAAATACTTTGATCCATACTTTCACCGATGCTAAACAGTTCACCACTCCTATGTATCTCCACATTTCTCAGCTACTAAATTCTTATGCCACATATGCTGCACAAACAATGAAATCTCGGCAGCGTCAACCTTTTCTCCTTCTTTTGTATGCAGTGCCCACAAGTCAGTTCTAGACTTCACAATTCCCTTCTACTACAGACACTCCAAGTTCCTTCATATCTTCTGCATACACCCTGCTGCCTTCCTTGCTTCACATGTTCTGTTGCCCAACATCCACATTTACATTCCTTCATCCCTTTTCTGGCTTCCATTCACCTTCATTATCTAACTTTTACTGAAGATTACTCTCAACTTTCTCCTCTTGCAAATACTTAAGAATTCTCTATAGTTTCGGCAATTAATCTTCACTGTTCCTATTCAATATGCCTCAACTGCAAACATCAGCCAAAGCCCACTCCATTCACAACGGATTTTCTTGTATGACAACTATGCACCTACATATACTGTACTACCCTTCTTTCTTCATTCCGTCCACAAACATGATAACAGTCACATGGACATAAAATACTCTGTCAACTTCCGTCCAACAGATTCTCCCAAAAATACACTTCGCTTCCATTACAAAATTTTATCACCCTGCACACATATTCCACATCCTTCTTATTGCCTCTCTACTGATTCTATCATAAGCTTTATCTGTGTCTATGGATGCCGCAAATTTCTTTTTCCTTATTTTTTGACATGATCTCATATTTTTTTATTTCATATAAAAACATTCTTCCTTATGAAACCCACATATCATACCCTATCAATACTTCCATCATCTATCTAACTTTTTGAATCAAAATACTACCGTACGCCTTCCAGATCATACTAATAAATCTTAGGTCCTTATCACCTTATCCCTTACATAACTGGACAATTATCCCTGTCACCTAATCCTTCAGAATCTTTAGTTAATCTACACACATACCTTGCACACCTGGTCAGTCACAAAATCACCCTGTCTTCACTGTGCTGCTACATCAAACTTGTGGTTCCATCAACTTCTGGTGTTTTTCCATTCTTCAACCTCTCAATTGCCCTCTTTGCATCCTGAACTATGGTTACAAAAGTACTGTCAAAATGAAAACTAACACCTCCCACACTTGCATCATTCTGTGATTCCTCTTTCCAATTCACAATCGAGAAATCTTCGAAGTACTCACACCATCGACAATGACTGCATTCTCTTTATACTACGTTTTATTTGCAGCCTTTATGCTGAGATTAATTTCCTCGTTAACCTTTCTTTCAGCATTTACTCTTTAGTGTAACAATTAATATTTACTGAAGTCCTTACGCAAAACCTACGTTCACTTTTTATTACAAGCCTACTTTTTCTCTATAATCTTTATCTAAATCACCTCATCCAACCTCATAATTACCTATAAAGATCTTCCTTTCTGTATTGCAATTGCAATTCAATAATCCTTTTTTCTTCGCTAAACTTCTCAGTGCCTCAATCCGCCACTCACTGTATATATCCCCTATTCTTACCCACTAAAACTACAAATGTTCTCCATCGGCTAGTTGACCTCATCCAGGAATTCTCATATGATAGTCTATGAACAACTGAAGTGGGGAAGAGGGTCAGCATAATAAAAACAAAATATAAAATCATAATATATGTGGAGTCGTCAACTTTTAAATTTTGTCAAGTTGGAGAAAAACGGAGGAATTAACTATGCCTTCAGCCAGTCACCAGAGGGCCTACAACTGAGATGTGTCAAAGGGTTTCTGGCAATACTGTGCCCTCTACTTATCTCACTCCACACACACATACATACGCGCGCGCGCACACACACACACACACTATATATATATGTACATATATAAACTGTTATCACATCACCGAGCCATGATTTACACTCACAAACAAAAGCTACACAAGCCGTTTAAAATATCCAATTCGCTCTCTCTCGGAAATAATAACAAAGAGGGTTTATAAATGATAATTGGTTCGTCCTGGCGGATTTGATCCACCGACAGCAACAACCTCCGACTTATAGTGACGAGACCTCTATGGCAGAGATCTCGCCACTGAAGTCGGAGGTTGTTGCTGTTAATGGGTGAAATCTGGCAAGTGATGAAGCACTTATCAATTTTAATTCCCCTTCGGCACTATTTAAGAAACAGAGTGAATTGGATATTAAGCGATGATTAGTAGCTTAATGTTTGTGATATATATATATATATATATATATATATATATATATATATATATATATATATATATATATATATATATATATATATATATATATAGACATTTATATATATATATATATATATATATATATATATATATATATACATATATATATACCTATACATATACATCCACATATAACATATGGATTTCTTCCCAATTTTTGGATGCCATCATCACTACAAACCCTGACTCCGCATTAGGAATAAAAGAATAATTCTTTTCCTTCACTGGTAGGGAAAGGTAGTAATGGCTATGAATTACAAATAATCATGCATCTATCGATGAGCAGATTTCATACAAATGAGGTGTGTACATTATATATATATATATATATATATATATATATATATATATATATATATATATATATATATATATATATGTATGTATGTATATATATATATATATATATATATATATATATATATATATATATATATATATATATATATATATATACCCACACAAAATATTCATGTGAAATCTAAAAGCTCATTAACAAGACGAAACCATACTTTTCGACTGAAATACTGTCAATCGAAATATATGGCTTTGTCATGTTATGTTTAGTGGGACTTGTACGAAATGCAACATTCAGCCAAGGCGCCAGCTTTGGCTGTTTGTACATTCTAAGGGTTTGCAATTGGGTCATCACATCCAAGCGGCAAAACTAATACACACATATCAGATATTCAATTCATTCATTTACTTTTATTTTTCGGATCTTGGAGCAATTCTCTTGTTTGGCGATTCCCACCCAAAAAACCCTTCTTCAAATGGGGGAGGGTCCCCGCCTTATTTGTCAGGTATAGGGAGTAAGGGAATCGCAAAGAGAAATGCTTTCCAAGAATATGATCAAGGCTGAATATGACATTAGGAGTCTGAAAAATATATGGTCTATACCTTTGGCAAGAAATTATATCATTTATTCGCACTAGGCTCCGATAGAACAAGTTCTGAGATAGGCTACTTCACTTGCAGAATAACAGTCCTAAGTGCTAACTCTATGTAAGGCAGCCAGCCTATGCCTTCAGAGCTTGGCCCATTTTGATGGTATGGTCATTTTCACCTAGCCTATTTTGAGCCAGCATTTGATTAGCTTACGGGTCATAGCATGCATGAGATATGGTGCCAAAGGAGACTTTACTCTCCAGCTGGAGATCTAGCCAACTCCCATACACGTGGGTAACGGTAAACTCTGAAACGGAGAGTCATTTTGACTGGTAAACTCTGAAACGGAGAGTCTTTTTGACTGGTAAACTCTGAAACGGAGAGTCTTTTTGACTGGTAAATTCTGAAACGGAGAGTCATTTTGACTGGTAAACTCTGAAACGGAGAGTCTTTTTGACTGGTAAACTCTAAAACGGAGAGTCATTTTGACTGGTAAACTCTGAAACGGGGAGTCATTTTGACTGGTAAATTCTGAAACGGAGAGTCATTTTGACTGGTAAATTCTGAAACGGAGAGTCATTTTGACTGGTAAACTCTGAAACGGAGAGTCATTTTGACTGGTAAACTCTGAAACGGAGTCATTTTGACTGGTAAACCCTGAAACGGAGTCATTTTGACTAGTAAATTCTGAAACGGAGAGTCATTTTGACTGGTAAATTCTGAAACGGAGAGTCATTTTGACTGGTAAACTCTGAAACGGAGAGTCATTTTGACTGGTAAACTCTGAAACGGAGTCATTTTGACTAGTAAATTCTGAAACGGAGAGTCATTTTGACTGGTGAACTCTGAAACGGAGAGTCATTTTGACTGGTAAACTCTGAAACGGAGAGTCATTTTGACTGGTAAACTCTGAAGCGGAGAGTCATTTTGACTGGTTAACTCTGAAACGGAGAGTCATTTTGACTGGTAAACTCTGAAACGGAGAGTCATTTTGACAAAATATCTTCCTTCATAACTTGGGCATAATATTAGGCTGGTCTCATTCTTTTAGGAAACTAACACGTGTCAAAAGGTATTATACCCATAAAAATATATCCGACAGCATTTATAACGATCTACAGTTAAAATTTTATTCGAAAAACAAAAGTGCCTTTTACCAAAAAACAAACAAATGTCAAGTGTCTCCAAAACATGTTTAATAATTTTCAGTGATACCTGGGTCTTTCGTTAATGACGTTCTTGAGTGCACCTATCAACTCATAATATGAAAAATTATTTCAAAATTTCATAAAAAAAAAAATTAAATCTTTACCAGTGGCACCCTCAGTGCAACATCTCATTGCTCTGAAGAATATTACTATCCGATGACTATATTTCCAGTCACCTTGCAGAATCGCAAGCGACACCATAATAATTCTTTAAGCACAAGCCAACGAATGACAAGAAAATACATTCGTCAACACAGGGATTCAGGGAAAAAAGAGAAGGGGAAGACGCCAAAAGAGGAAAACACAGCATCAGAGGAGACATCCCATTAACCCATTCACTGAAGGACGCATGGTCACACGGGTCTAGCTTTTATGTAAGATGCAGAAAAGAAACTCAAAGCCTGAGATTACTGGGCAAGAAACAACCTTCAGAGCAACCTAGAGATCTGACTCGGGAAACATTTGTCATTCACGCCAGACGTCCCAATCGATCAATGATCCATTGATTTTGCTTCCAATTCGAGGTTTCTTATTTCCTACGTAAGTTTCCTGTTCTTCAAACATCTACCGTAAAGAACGTTTCGCCTGTGCTGCATACTGCATAAACGCTCCGTACAATTTCACCTCAACTTCTATATCCTGTACTGTTTCATGATTTAAACACCTTCTAAAGAGTGTTTGTTATTAAGGATTTGCGATAAGTTCAGGAAAAAAGCTCTTATGATTATTGTTACTTCCAAATAATAATAATAATAATAATAATAATAATAATAATAACAATAATAATAATAATAATAATAATAATTCTCAAGTGCGCTACTGGAAGGAGCTACATAGTCAATTCTTCAATTATCAGCATTTCTTTCATCATCTAATCCGTATTCAACAAGACTTTCAACATCTAATCGCAGCTTTTACCAATACTCAATTATGACAAAATAACATAGAACTTCAACTGTGTCCCCAAGATACCTATGAACAATAAAGAAATGCTAAGCAACCTTATTTTAGTGCCACTTTCGTATTTCTTACAATCCCATACCGAAAATTAATTCCATCTTTTTTATTCCATTGAGCATTTTACATTAAAGTTCCGAAGCTTTTACACTTTAGTTCCTTACCTTTACCCGTTTTTATTTAAGAAAGCTATACATCTTCCATATTTATTTTAAAGCTTTATTTCTATACTAATAATAAACAATATTAAATGACAGATTAGAGACCCGCCTAGGTACGCCTACTGAAAAATCAATGAAGAAAACGTCGACCTTTTTATCACTGTTCAGCGAGCGATGATTAAAAGTACTTTGAGACACGGATAAGGCACTTTCTCTAGTCCTCGGGCCAACAAAGGTCAGTTTGGGTCAGCTGCAGCGAAAAATATTTAAACATCGAGACAAAATGAGACAAGGGCTTCTGCGTTTGTGAGGTTCTCAAAGATAAAAATTAATGATGTATACGAATGAAAATTAATATACAAGAATTTTTTCTGATAACGATAAAAGGATCAGTTGGCTGGTTGCAAAAATTATTATTTATTTATAACCAGAGGCCACAGCTACCACTTTCGGCACGAAAAACTTTCCTGTAAATAAAATCAACGTGCCAATTTTTTAAATGTCATTTATCGCTGACTCAAAACATCTTTCTCAATAATTGAATGAACAAAGTGGCATTTCCCTAAAGAAACCATTCTTATGAGTACAATGACAATAATCACTGCTCCTCAAATCTTTCTGTTCGAGAAACAAAAACGACTCTTCCTTAAACTCATCTCTACTATCAGTGAAATCAAAATCTTTTTTCCTTAAAGAAAAACCTTTTGCTATACGTGAAGTAACAGTGACCCTTTCTCAAGGAAATCTTCTTAGTGAAATACGGTTGCTTAATCCTTCCAGAAATATTTCCTATTAATGCAGTAATAGATTTTCTTTTCTTTCTTTCTTATTTTTTTTACAAAATCCGTTGTACTGATGATCATTCCCTAATTAATCATTCTCATTAATAAAACGATAAAATGGTCCTTCCTCGAAAAAGAAAACTAACTTCTGAAACGAGTCAGCTTCGCTTAGGGAAGTATTCCTTAACGGCGGAAGGGTACTGCGGTTCTTTTTGTCATAAATCTACTGTACTTTACATAACTGAAATCATGAAGACACCCTCTTCCCATAAATCTATTATTATTAGTGAAATAAAAGCATGTTAATAACAACATTCTTAGTAGAATGATTGTTATTCTGCGTCAGATAAATCTTTATTCATCATTAAAAAGATGGAAGCGACTATAGGTTAAGAAGATCAGTGTTCAAGATTTCTTTGGAAACAGACTCTGGAAAATGCGAAAAATGACTATCAAGGATGAGAATAAAGAGCGAGAAGAAACGTGGAAGAATGAAGATCCCCATGAAAGGAATAAGACAGTAATGAACGGGTGAATGGGACAATGGGTTACGTAAGATGTTAGAAAACATGAAAATGGATAAAGATACCAAAAATAAAGCAAAAATCAGTAAAATTAGTATACATATATATACATACATAGATATATATATATATATATATATATATATATATATATATATATATATATATATATATATATATATATATATATATATATATATATGTATATGATGCTGAAAATGTAATATATATATATATATATATATTATATATATATATATATATATATGTATTGCACTTTCCAACGTGATGAATGAATGGCGGCCTGAACGCCTAGTATCTATATCACTTCCATAATCAATCCTCATATATAAACAAGTGGCTCAAACAAAATAATATTAGCGCTACAAACATGATTCCATTGAGGGCAACGAAATGTTGTACAGAGCGTGAATCTTTTATTTTTTTTCTTTATTAAGAGATGATTCCAAAAATCCTCCCGGAAGACTTTTTCTGGAGTTATCCTTCTGAAAGTAATAACTGTCAAAGTAATCTTCTTACATCAGTTCTTTGATTCTTTACGCGAACAAATTACTTGCAGCGAGTGTGTTGTGCTGGTAGATAAGCCAACTAGCAATTAGCCAAGTGCTACAGCTGACTACATTTTCTATGGGGAACAACGGAAATGGATAATAATAGGAGAGTTGCTATAATCGTTTATGCGAGGTTTATTTGTGAGTAAAACTCGATCCGCAAGAGACGTCAGGAAAAACCAGCTGTAATTCGTATCATTCACTTATACCAAATTTTCACGTTTCTGGAAATCTTTCAAAACCCTGTATCTGCTGATTCCGCAAGTCAGTACTTATTTTTAATTCGTGGTTAAATAAAAATCAAATAAGTACTTTAAATACGTGTGGCAGCTGTGAAAATTGCCAGAGAAACAGCAGCAAAATCCTACTTTCAGCCAGCGTGGCTTTATTTGGGTGGAAGGTCTTATCTGAACGAAAGCCGCTCCGCTGAAAAGGTATGGCAGGTGCCAGTCACGAAAGTTATGGCAATCTCTCTCTCTCTCTCTCACCCCTCTGATGAGAGGGTTCAGTGACTTCTTTCCCTCTTCCTACTTTCCCCTTTTGCTGACTCTGAGAAAGTTTCCTCATTTGAAAGGGATAGTGAAGTCTAATGCTTCCTTCGTGCAAGGCCCGCCCTTCTTCCCAGTTCTTCCTTTCCTTTCCCAGTCTTTTTTCGGGCCTGGATATGTAAAAAAAAAAAAAAAAAAACCCATGAGGTTGCTCAACACTTTGGCCTTTGTTCTTAAAAAAAATGAATATCGTCTCGGTTGATAGACCGGAATCAGGGTCCACACCGGGCCTCTTTTTGTCATTAATGCCTGGCCCCTTTGCGCAGCGACCCTTTGCTCGCATAAATCTCGGTTAACCTATAACCTATACCAACCAAAGGGTGAACAAATTCTTCAAAAAATAGCGTTGTTAGTTCATACAACCAACATGTAGCCGACTGACATTTATCTATTAATAATTAAGATAAGAACATAAAATATACTGTTTAACTCTTACATTACGCAAACACAGTTAAATCAATACCACCATTAATGTGTGGTCGACTAACTTTTGCCAGTCGGTATAAACGCAAAGTAAATAAATGCAGAGTAAATAAATAAATAAATACATAAATAAAGTACTCCTGAAGATTTACACCTGATAACAATGACCCACGTTTATAAAACCAAATAAGGCCGTGAGGCGAGATACACTGATGCCATTTCCGGTGGCGTTAACGTTTTTGTCCGTCGGTATTGCGAAAAGTAAGCCAGATTCTTCGCAATAAATTTATACTTATCAATATATATCATGGTTAAATATTTACAAAACCCAAGGGGTACTGAAGAAACGTGTATAAACAATAATTATTGGTAGAGTGCCAAATGAAAAATCATCCAAAAATAATCACAAAAACAACTATTTTACACGTCACTACTTCATACTAAAATACAGACACGAAAAATTAAAATGACTGAAGACTGCTTCACGAAGGAGAGAGAAATATCTATATAAATAGTGCAAATGTTAAGAGGGTAGATAACACATGATACGCCAAGCTCGGGAATTATGCGATAACTGTTCTCAGAATACAATCAAGATAATGCGAGCATAAGAGATTCACTTTGTAAGCTACACTTTATTAGAACTAAAGCAAATTAACAAAATAATCAAGAGTTAAACAATGATTTTCAACTAACACAATAAATAAGCTAACAAAGTCAAGCACGAATGAGGGGCCAGGTTAAGGAAATGAAAATGACCAACTCCATACGAAATCCTTTCGTCAATTATAAAGCACCACGGCGTAAGCGTTCAATGTATTTAAGCGTCAAACCTAACCAGAAATTACCGCATTGCCGATGTAACAGAAGAAAGGATCACATTAACAAGACTGAAAATAAAACAGAATATAAAGGTGACATCAAGTTAACAAACTGAGCCAGACTGTGTAACATTATCATCTGTGTTTTAGCCTTCTGAGTTAGAAATCCGCAACACTAAAATTCTGTTGACTGCATTCCCTGTTGACAACTACATTACAGAAGTACAGAACAGCAACAGCTGGCATAATTTAGAATAACCTGATGTTCACTGCTGATGATTTAATGTAATTAACCCCCTCCAGATATTGCCCGTGCCTCTCTGTGAATTTAACAGTGAATTCTGGTTACCAGCTGTAGGGTAAACAATAGGGATTTCTTTAGTGCACCCACAGCTTGTTCACTGATGTTTTGTGGGAGATCATTCATCAGTCTCGGTGCTGTGCCATTAGAATCAGATGTATATTCAAGCTTCCTTGCTTTATCGTCACCAACAAGCGTCGCTAATTCTTTTGCACAAAGTAGCCCAATTGCTCTGCAATCGTAAGGAGCTTTTGGGCGCCTCTGCAGCTTTGTATGTGACAATTAAATGCAGGAAGCATGCTCTACATTTGTGGTCTTTTCATAGAATGTATCTGTCGAGTCAAGGTGCTGCTGCTTGAGAGATGATAACTACTGCTTAAAATAACCTTTATGCTTTTGCAGCAAATTAAAGTGACTTTTACGAGGTGGAGTTTAAGCTTAGCTGGCTTCAGTGACTCATTCACGAGGACTTGGTTACAAATAACATACTGGTAATTCCTCTCCATCTTTCCCTTAACAAGTAAAACTGAATTTAAGGTAAACCTCTGAATACTTTCCTTGACATTCCTTCCTGCCATTGCCATTCATGTACAGCTGTGGACAATGCTACGAAATATATTGTGTTGAGTTTGGCAGTAATAAAGATATGATAGAATGGAAGATAATAATACACATAAGAAAATAATCATACAGCATGTTATAAAGAGAACATACCAGCATAATAGATCACACAGCGACATAACAACTGACCAGATATGTTTAACTCTGTTCTCCACTTCCTTTTGCATCACTACGTAATCAAATTACACGCCTGTAAAACAGCACAGTACGGCTGACATAACTAACCAGTTCAGCAGCTCGGTTGCTACTGAACTAAACAGTATTGTGTGTAGTCACATGGCAGCTAACAGGTCTGTCATCTCGACTCGTAAATTATATACACTTGCGAACCAACAAGTGTGCCCAGGCTTACTTATAATAGTTTCAAACACAGTAGCAAAATATTTCCACAGTTAAGAGAGGACTGCTAATTAGTAAAAATGGTTCAGTGAGGTGCTAAGCATTTCAAAACTTCACCAAGGTCTGGTTACAAATTTTGGATCATGAATGTAATAGCCTAGGGTCTGATAATACAACTTTCAAAATATTTCTTTAATTGGAATAATACAACAATAAGAATGTTTAGCATTTTTTTTCATACTAAACTTTAATCAAATTTAAAATGTATGAATCAATCTCCTGTTTACTACAAAATATAAAGAACATCCTGTGGACCACCCAAAAAGTCACCATGGACCACAGGTTAAGAACCACTACTCTAGACGAAGTCGTCCGTAGAGCACTCTTCCTTAAAGTGTCCAAGATATCAGTGACCTAAATTTCTAAACGTCAGGTGTGGCTACAAGGCTCCCTATAATCGATGCCTTGCTTCTGCAACAAAATTATCTAAACTGCTTACAGTATATTCAATGGCAATCTGCTTACTATGCTTCATGTTCAGTCACTTTTCCTTATATATTTTATCTCCGTTTTAAACCTGCATTTGCCTCTTCGCTCAGTTTTCTCCATATATGAAATCAAGTCTGGCATAACTACCAGTCACAGTCAAGTCACAATGTTATTGGTTTGTTTCGTAATCGTATATGTACGTTATAAAAATAATACAAACGAAAAATATAATTACTAATAATATAATAATTATCATCATCATCATCATACTGTTAATGCAAGCAACATATCCGGTACTGTCGATCTTCTGTTTTGTTACGATAGATGAGGCTGGAATTGGCAAGTACTTGGAAGGTTACAGCCTTGAGTAACAAAGCCGGTAGCATAAAAAAAAAACTTATCTGCATGTGGCAAGGGAGAGGTATTAACTTCTTTCTTCCCATATTCCTTATAGTGGAAAAATTATTATTTACTATCGTTTGCGTAAAAATGAACTTTTCCTTCCAACTTGGTAAAATGCTGTAAACTGGGCCACTAACCATAAATATGAGTGTAAACATTACTCCACCTACGTAAATGTGTCGATGCATATATATATATATATATATATATATATATATATATATATATATATATATATATATATATATATATATATATATATATATATACAGTATGCATATAATATGTGTATGTATATACAGTACATATATGTATGTATGTATGTATGTATGTATGTATGTATGTATGTATATATATATATATATATATATATATATATATATATATATATATATATATATATATATATATATATATATATATGCTGGTGAATGTTGGCAGTAAGTTTTCCTTTATGCAAATGTCGTTAAATATGACAGTGAAATTGCAATTTATTAGTTTCTTACTAATGTTCTCAGTTTTCCTTATTACCTTCCTCTGTTCCTCAGGCAACGGATGGAGTAAAGCACCTAAGTTCATTTTGATGGACGTTTTATTGGTGAGGACGTTTCGTCTCGTCTAGAGACATCTTCGGCTACAAATGAATGTTTACAAAAAAATTCACACATATATATAACATTCTTTCGAGGGAATACTTGTCAAAAAATATAACTATTTAATGGTTAAAATCCAGTATTCGGTAGTCAGCGTTTTGGAATTAACAGTTAAAACATACAGATCTGTTACTAAACTTGTTTACAACTGGCCTGTTAACAATTACCAAGAATTGCTATTTTAGGTATTTGCATACTTGGAAACAACCAGACGAGAAATAAATAGTTGAAAATAGACGGTCAACAAAGAACCGTCAAAGAGACATTCAAATAGTATATGTAAAATTAATGTAGTGTTTACACACGTAAAACGTATAAGTAAAATGTGAATACAAAGTTATCAATATCAGGTGAGAACAAGATAAAACATGACAAAAATAAAGATAACTAAAACATTTTCATAAGTCCAACATCGACGACACATTTTTAGTCTGCTGTGTTTCTTATACTTTCACGGTCGGAAGGTAGAATTATTACGTCGATTCCTTGCACGTTTAGGAGTGGCTTCTGAATATTTATGTATATTGCCTCAAGGTATTTTAGCCTTTTAGCATCCGCAACATTATCAATAATTTCGGTGTTGGCCTCGACTTAGACGACATTTTCGTTGACATGAGGAACAAGCAAGAAGTCTCGGACCTTCAAGTTGCCTTCCAACAAAATTCCTGCCTCGATTTACTACAGAGATAAATGACAACGGCTCCCTGCCTTTCTTAGATGTGATGGTAACAGCTGCCTTAGTCGATTTTCGGACGACCGTCTACACAAAGAAAACTAATATGGCAATGTGTCTTAATGCAGGTAGTGAAGCTCCAGCAAAATACATGAAAAGTGCAATTAATGCTTATATCCATAGAGTATTTACTCATTGTAGTTCGTGGACTTCATTACACACCGAACTGAAAGATGTACTCAGGTTCTTGCAAACAAAGGGTACTCACATAACGATATCCACGAAGTCATCAGAAAGAAAATGGATAGTTTTTTGCATCCAAAGGAAAATGGAGAAAGGGAGAATGTTCTTAAATTATATTGCAGGAATTATATGAGCACTGCTTACAAGACAGACGAGAAGGTACTTCGAGAAATTATCGGACGAGGAGTAATACCGATAGAGGAAAATACTTAAATTGACCTGCAGATATACTAGAAAAACTTTAGAACTACCAACTTGATCATAAAGAATAACTCTCATAACAAGAAGCACTCTCTTGATAGGTGCAACGTAGTATACAAGTATACATGTCAAATCGCGAACTGCAAGTCGCGAAATATTACTTATATCGGAAATACTACAACTTCACTGTCAAGAATACTTACTGTGCATTTGCAAAACGGCAGTATTATATACATAAACATTCAGAAGCCTCCCCTAAACGTGCAAGGAACCAACGCAATAATTCTACCTTCCGATCGTGAGAGGAGACGAAACACAGTAGACTAAAAGGGCCGTCGATGTTGGACTTATGAAAATATTTTAGTTATCTTTACTTTTGCCATGTTTTATCTTCTTCTATCCTGATATTGATAACTTTGTATTTACATTTTACATATACTTTTTACGTGTGTAAAAACTACATTCATTTTACGTATACTATTTGAATGTCTCTCTGACGGTTCTTTGTTGACCGTCTATTTTCAACTATTTATTTTTCGTCTGGTTGTTTCCAAGTATGTAAATACCTAAATAGCAATTCTTGGTAATTGTTAACAGGCCAGTTGTAAACAAGTTCAGTAACAAATCTGTACGTTTTAACTGTTAATTTCAAAACGCTAACTGCCGAATACTGGGTTTTAACCATTAAATAGTTATATTTTTGACAAGTATTCCCTCGTAAGAATGTTATATATGTGTGTGAATTTCTTTGTAAACACTCATTTGTAGCGGAAGCTGTCCCTAGACGAGACGAAACGTCCTAACCAATAAAGCGTCCATCAAAATGAACTTTGGTGCTTTACTCCATCAGTTGCCTGAGGAACAGAGCAAGATAATAAGGGAAACTGAGAACATTAGTAAGAAACTAATAAACTGCAACTTCGCTGTCATATTTAACGACATTTGCATATATATATATATAATATATATATATATATATATATATATATATATATATATATATATATGTATATATATATATATATATATATATATATATATATATATATACATACATATATATATATATATATATATAAATTATATATATATATACTCGTATTCATGGGGTCAAGGAAGGCACGTGTTGGGCTATTACATCCAGCCACACACAACAGCGCACACATACACTATATATATATATATATATATATATATATATATATATATATATATATATATATATATATATATATATATATTGTATAGAGTGTATGTGTGCGTTGTTGTGTGTGGCTGGATATAATAGCATAGCCTGTGCCTTCCACCTGACCCCATGAATAGGTACCAGCATCAGTTGACGACAGGAAAGTCTATGGGGCTAGCGAACTCATCTCCAAAGACTTCCTGGGAACCAAAGATCTTTACTAAATGAATATTAGCATAGGAATCTGACACTACCCACCTCCCTAGGCGTTGCAATCAGCCCTTAATGTGTTGGCTGAATGGTGCAGCACTCAAACTCAAGTTCCCTAGGTCCGCAGACTGCTCCACGGCCCACCCTTCACTAATCCGCCCAGCTGTAAATATGTACGAGCATCTGCTTGTCAACGAGAAGTACGTGAGACTAGCAACTTCACCACCGAAAGATTCGCTGAGAAACCAGATGGCCAAATTCCTCTAGCGACACCACTCCCACCCTCGCATCCCCAAAAAGGAGAAAAAAGCGCATGATGGAAAAGTGTTTTATATTATATATAAGTATATATGTGCGTATATATAAACACTATATATATACATATATATATATATATATATATATATATATATATATATATATATATATATATATATATATATATATATGTATCACCCCTCCCATTCCCAAAAGGAGAAAAAGCATATGATGGAAAGCGTGCTTATACTAATAATATTTATATACACACATACACACACATATATAGTATATATATATATATATATATATATATATATATATATATATATATATATACATATATATATATATATATATATATATATATATATATATTTATATTATGTGTGTGAAATTTATATGTGTAAATCCACATGTGAATGGACAGAAAAATGTAGCCAGGAGCCCCTAACTTTGCGTCCACCTGTAATTGTTTTAATGTTTCCTCTTCTG
>NC_089788.1:13123001-13133001 GCF_040412425.1 Macrobrachium rosenbergii | reverse complement strand
AATAAAAAGAAGCGTTTTTCAGAAATCTAAGTTACTGCTTAAATACACAACTTAAACCATTACTAAATTATTCATTTATTTCTCAGTAGAATAAGACAAATGATTTTATTCTGTTTATAAAAGGAAACCTTTACACGGTAATTAAAAATCAAAATTAATTTAAAAAAATAAAATAGAAAAACATTCTCAGTCACGCAAATCACGATCCAGAGGATTTCCTGCTCATTAACAACACACATTCCCCAGAGAGAGATGATGCACCATGACGACTCATCCATGAAACAAGAAAAGAGAAGAAACAAAGAAAGAATCGACATATAAAGCCAGTAATTAAAAAAGATAAATAAATAAATGAACCTCAGTTCTCAGTTGCTGTTTATCAAGAGATGTCACAGAAGACAAATGAACCTTCTTTTTCTCTTTCATTTTTAACACGTTTTACAGATGACTTGCCAGTGAGAGGGTCCAAGCAACAACTAGGAGTGCAACTCATCTCAAATTTCAAGGATGTTTTCGTCCTTTAGCGTTTCACTGATTTTTGCCGCATGATGGCCACGCAGTCGACCTTTATCGCAGTCTTCAAAAATTCTAAATATTGTTCTTACAGGTAACGTAAGACTGATTCCTCCCATTGTGATTATCTATTGACCGTTATAGTAAAATATATTTATGTTATCATTATTATTATTTTTACTGGCATCATCCACATTATCACCATCATTGTCATCGCCATAATTATCCTAAAATACTTGCACTCTCCGGCACTCTTTACAATTTCTCACAAAGAGTAATTTGACTCAGTACTTTTCCGGATAAGTATTGTTTATCACGAGATGATTATTTTAATAAATAAACAAGTATGTAACACATGTGATCATATGATGTCCCGATAACTTTGCCAGATTCGCGGTTGTCCTCATTTCTATGTGGGTATGACTGCTGTTCTGGCCTCTTACCAAGTCCATGGGGTATCTGTTTCTCTCAACCGTGTACCGCAACACAGTGCCCTGGGGCAAATAACCAATAATTTTAAATTCTTTGAACAGTGTCGAGATTCGACTAGGCTAGAAATATTGAAGGTGCGAGAGAGAGAGAGAGAGAGAGAGAGAGAGAGAGAGAGAGAGAGAGAGAGAGAGAGAGAGAGAGAGAGAGAGAGAGCGCGCCACTAATATCTCTAGCCTAGTCGAATCTCGACTCTGTTCAAAGAATTTAAAATTATTGGTTATTTGCCCCTGGGCACTTTGTTGCGGTACACGGTGGAAAGAAATAGGTACCCCATGGACTTGGTAAGAGGTCTTCTTCGAGGCCAGAACAGCACTCATACCGACGCAGTAATGAGGACGACCGCGAATCTACAGTAGCAATGTTATCGGGACATCACATGAGCACATGTGTTTACATACTTGTATATTTGTAAAAATTAGCCTTTGTGAGAGAATGTAAAGAATACACTTTCAGGATAATTGTGGCGACGACAATGATGATGATAATCAAGATGACACCAGTAAAAATAAAAAATAATGATCAGTATATTTTACTATAACTGTGATTAGATAATAATAACAATGGTAGGAATTTTTGAAGACGCTGATAAAGGTCGACTGTGTGGCCATCATCCAGTGAAAATCAGTGAAACGCTAAAGAACAAACATCCTTGAAATTTCAGATGAGTTGCGTTCTTAGTTGTTGCTTGGACCCTCTTACTGGCAAGTCTTCTGTAAAACATGTTAAGAACAAGAGAGAAAAACAAGGCTCCCCTGTCTCTTGTGACAGCTCTGATAACAAGTCCTGAGAACTGAGGTTCCTGAAGTGTTGGCGAGATAATTATTTCCACTTTAATCATTTATTTATTTATTCAATTACTGGCTCTATATGTCCATTCTTTCTTTTTTCTTCTCTTTTCTTGTTTCACGGATGAGTCGTCATGGTGCATCGTCTCTCTCCGGGGAATGTGGGTTCTTAATGAGCAGGAAATCCTCTGGATCATGATTTGCGTTACTGAGAATGTTTTTCTGTTGTCCGTTTTGATAAAAAAAAAAAAAATGCTTCTTAATTGTGATTTTTTATAACCATGAAAAGGTTTCCTTTTAAAAGCATAGTAAAATGATTTGCTTGTCTTTTGCTAATAAGAAATAAAAGAATAATTTGGGAGTGTTTAAGTCGAATATAAAAAAAAATTAAAAATCGGAAGCACATTTTTTCTATTTGGGGTAAGAGTGTTGTGTGGGGGTAATAAAAGGTGAGGTAGTAGGATGTTTTTAAATTTTTGAGGTGGAAGTGTACCTTCTTCTGAAATAATACATCTATAAGAAATGTACTTTACTCTGATATATATATATTTATATGGAAATGTGTGCTTTGGTCGGGAATATAACACGAATATGTCTACAGTTTCTATTATTATTTTATATATATATATATATATATATATATATATATATATATATATAATATATATTTATATATATATATATATTTATACATATATACACATACATACAAATCTACAGTTTCGATGATATATATACATACATACATACATACATACACACACACACACACACACACAATATATATATATATATATATGTCTCTCTCTCTCTCTCTCTCTCTCTCTCTCTCTCTCTCTCTCTCTCTCTCTCTCTCTCTCTCTCTATATATATATATATATATATATATATATATATATATATATATATATATATATATATATATATACATACACATACACATACACACACACACACACACACACACATATATATATATATATATATATATATATATATATATATATATATATATATATATATATATCTCTCTCTCTCTCTCTCTCTCTCTCTCTCTCTCTCTCTCTCTCTCTCTCTCTCTCTCTCTCTCTCTCTATATATATATATATATATATATATATATATATATATATATATATATGTGTTTGTGTGTGTATACAGTATATATAGAGTATATATATACATATACATACATACATACATACACACATATATATAAATTTCTTATCAAGGGGCCATTCATTTATTTCCCTTGTAACTAAAAGTGTAATTTTTCTGGTTACCAAACATTTTTTATACCTGTAATAAAACAAAACCCTTTTTTCACAGTAAGTAAATTTTCCCAATTTTCTCAGCATTAAGTTTATTTGACTAGTAACAACATTCATTTTTCTCAGTAAACCTTTTTTTTTTCTTTGGGGAACAAAACTTATTTACCTGGTAACAAAATAATTATTATTTCCGGGTGGTAATTTTTTTAAACAGCAAATATTGTTCCTTAATGAGAAAAGTATTTCCAGGTGGAACAAAACTATTTTCCACGCGTACCCTAACACTTGTTTTTCACGGTTCCAAACATTTGTTTTCATTTTTAATTAAAAATAACATTTAACCAATGACAAGTTTATTTTCTCTAAACACAAAACCTTCTTTGCTAAGAACAAAGTTAATTTTCAAAGCCTAAATATATTCGATAAAAATAGCAATAATACATTTAAAAAAAAAGTCATATGTGCAAAAAAGAAGGTCAGTATATGCATGCGCGTGTGCTTGACCTCTTCTCTGAAAGAAAAACTATCTGTCAGTTTGCACTTTTACTTCCTTCACACCTGCTCATTCCTGTTAGAATTTCAGACATTAGTATTTGCTTTTAATCTGTTGTTTAATCTTTACCTTATTTCCTAGCATTTCATCAAAATACAGGATTTATCAACCTTTCTTTAATTTTTCTTTTAACGTCGCTCTCTTTACATCTTTCTTTATCCTCACTTTCCCAAATTTTCGTTCATAGGTAAATCAAAGTCGTGAAAATAAAACTCCACAAAATTTTGGATCTTCATCAAAGCATTAGGTACAAATTTCAATAGAAAAAAAGTAGATTAAAATAATAATTACTGGATTTATCTGCAAAGTTAAATAATCAAAGAACAATCCATTAACAAGAAGGCTCCGAAATGCACCTGTAAGTATACTTATCAAAATGAACATATAAAATAGGGAAGAAAAATTTTACGATTTTCAAAAGGACACCCGAATAAACAAAATTAATTTATTTACATTATCATCACAAGACATATACTATTGTCATCACAAGGCAAAGTCCTTTGTTTTTATTCATGTAAGCTGCTTTTTACTATGTCAATGTGATCAAAATGATAGATAATGAAATATTACCAAACTTGTAAAATTACACGTCTACATTTCCTTTTATATTTAGTATTTGTAGCAACGAATAGTTCTCATGTTCTCTTAAGGGACAGTAATTTTTCTTTATTCGTACTGCAGAGAGCAAAATTCAAATATGAAAAGCAGAAAAGCAAAATATAAAAATGAAAAATGCAGCTGCAATTCTAGACTTGGTGGAATCAAAAAATACTTCTGCCATTTAGGATGAATAATAAGGACACACAAATCAGAGGTTAAAACAAAGACTACAGCAAGGCAGAAGTGAGTCCTAGAGTTCCTTCAGTAATTTGATAGCTTTCAGGATTATGTACAGTAATTATAACCTCCTTTTCAGATTTTACCTGGAATTTTGAAAAGTCCAAATAAGATTAAGTGATTTTCATATCCTTCAAGGTATTCCCCTAATTTTTCGAAAAAACTTCAAGGCTCTTTGGGCTCATATGATTGATTCTACCTTTAGAATACTCCCAAAATTTTGAGAATCCTCTTCGGAAATATGAGGATTTTAGTCAAAATTTTCAAAAGCTTCTTTGGGGGAATGTGATTATAACACCCTTCAACTTCTTTTAATAAAAATTTCGAAGGCTTCTTTGGGATTAAATGATGGTAACTTCCTTTCGGATTTTTTCGAACATTTTTAGGACTTCACAGTTATACAGTACTTATGTAACTTTCTCTGGCATTCTTCCAAAGCTTCCTAAAGAATCTATAGACTTGTATGGACTTAACTTGAGATTTCACTGAAAATTTTAAAAGCTGAAATTTCCTAAAGAACCTATCGACTTGTATGGACTTAACTTGAGATTTCAATCAAATTTTTAAAAGTCTTTTTTGTACACTGTGATTGAAACTTATTTTGAAATTTTCCAACTCCTCAAGTAACCTAGAGCGACTCCTGTTCCAAATTTTCAAAAGCCACTAAATAAATATAATTCTATCAAATTATCTACGTCATTTTTCCTTGATTTTCGTAAATACCAAGCTAACTTACAAGGTTCCCTCTAATGAAGATGAACGACCCTTCATTGTACCGCAAGTTCTGAGCGTCGTGTAAACCAATCAATTCTTACATATTTTCCCTAAACGAGCCCGCATAAGTATGATTAAAATTCCTGGATTTCTTTCAAGTGATTCTTAAGGAAAACTTCAGAATATAAGAATTGTAGTTTTAATCTCAAGGCTTTGAAAGGTAACAGGTGGGGTTTTTCATTATAAATTGTTCAAATAGCTGCTTAAATACCACCAAGACTACATTTTTTTTTCCAGTATATATCCTTTACTTAACGAACTTCTGCAGATGAACTCACTATAATGGACCTCTCATTAACTATTTCGCACTGTTTTTTATACAGCATTGTAAACTATTCCGCCTTATTTGGAAATAAATTCTAAGTGTTACCGTTACTGCACGGAATGACAAACACAGAATATAATTCTGAAAATGAGTCTCATTTCAAGTAATTAATTTCTCAATAAATTTTGATGCAAGAGATAAAGTTAAGTCCTCAAAAGTTAGCATGAACCTTCACGTACGGAAACAAATCTATTTCTACTATGTAAACATTAAAACTACCTTTACATAAAACTAAAGCTCATATATTACTCTCTCCATCACCGTACGAATTTTCATAAAATCGCCAAAATAATTTATATGAAAATACTCCCTCACCGAATATCAGATCTGAACTGCTGACCATAGTACATTGCTACATCCCTAATCCTTTTTGCCTTATGCGCTCAAGTGTCACGTTTAGAAGTCCAAACGAACTTGACATAATCATGTCATAAGCATAACCATTATGGAAATTTAACTTCCGCAGATATTAATAAAAAAAAAAAACATTCAACAGCAATGTTAGTGTCGCAACTCTTTTCGTATTTCATATATATTCATAATATAATTAGGAGAAGACCGAAATTGCCTTTAGTATAACTTAAAAAATTTTGCCATATATTCCTTGGTTATGGACTTTCGGCCTATTTTCGCTTAGATTTAAAAGTATCTGTATGCGTGTATACATACATACATACAGACATACATATATATATATATATATATATATATATATATATATATATATATATATATATATATATATATATATATATATATATTGACGTTCGTTATTCAAATACGTGCATACAGATATCCATATGCATCTTGACTGAAGGCTTTGAACAGTGGAATGAAATATATATATATATATATATATATATATATATATATATATATATATATATATATATATATATATATATATATATATATATATATATATATATATATATATATATATATATATATATATATATATATATATATATATATATATAGACATCAATGATTAACCAAAAGTTAACTGACTAATAGCTATCACTGACTGATACCAAGTGTCAACTGATTGACTGAATTATGTGGCGTCAGGACTGCCAGGGTAACAGACATCGGAACCAAGTAGGATACAAAAAAATAGTGTAATTTTTTAAATAATTAAAAAAATTACACTGATAAAATACGATCTGGTTAAAAAAAATTGTAGTAAACAAAGACCAGGAAAGAAAAATTATTGATAAAAAGTTCAGTAGAAGACTCAAAATTAAAATCAAAATGAACTGTACTAAAAATCACATGAAAACTAAACCTGTTGCAGAAGACCTGCTGATACAGTAAGTGTCAATTGAGTAGGAGGCATCACTTGAGAAAGAGCCATCACCTCGTTGACCTCCAGTGATATTATCTGGTAAGACCGTCACCTTCTGACCCCCAGCTGATAATTTACGTAAAATGACTATGACTTATTGGCCTTGAGTGATCATTTGGGAAAGAGCTATTTGCACTTACTGACAACAAGTGAGAACCTGGGAAAAGAACTTCTACTTACTGACCCTTGGTGATGAGTGAGTAATTGCTGTCACTTGGTCATTTGTGATGTCTTTCTCTTTGCATGTAGGAGTTGTAATTTGCAGACCTTAATTAGCAAGGCCAAATTAGCTGTTTTGGCTTGTTCATTGTGATAAATACACACTGGATAAAAAGAAATACAGTAATGTTCGTTGCCAGAAACAGAACCTTGGTTCCTTATTGCAGAGGCTGAAAATGACAATCCAGTCACTGTCACGACTATTGTTTCTTTAGAGAAATACGTAGACTGTCTGATAGATGACCGGAAGGCGTAAAATAAAGAAAAACAGGAAAAACCAGATGTAATCTCACCATTCACCAAAGATATAAAAAGATCATGAAAATTAACAAACAAAGAATTGTCCGTCAATGGTCCAAGTCATCACTGCTGCTATTAGGAAACAGAAACCAACTCCTATGAACCACACTAGCAAAAAGGGATCAATCTCTAGCAGAAGAAGACATCCACAGCGGAGAACAGCATTCTCGTAAAGGATGAACAAATGGCTTAAAATTGGTTGTACTGACTTTATAATTGTTATATATATATATATATATATATATATATATATATATATATATATATATATATATATATATATAATATATATATATATATATATATATATATATAATATATATATATATATGTCTACATAACTATATATATATATATATATATATATATATATATCTGTATATATATAATCTATATATATACAGGAGCCTCGATGGCTCAGTCGGTTACAGCAGCAGCTTCGGACTTCGTAGAGGTCTGTGGCGCGGGTTCAAATCCGCAGCCGACTGATCAGAGAGGCAGACACTTTGCTATCCGTGTAGACATCCCGGGATTATGGCGCGGGTTCAAATCCGCAGCCGACTGATCAGAGAGGCAGACACTTTGCTATCCGTGTAGACATCCCGGGATTATATATGTAATCAACGGATAGGTTTGCTTAAAAAGCAAATGGGTGTTACAGACTAAATACACACACAAAACAAAGCCACTACAACACCTTCTAAAACATAACAAACATCTCACACGTCTCGAACTCTCGCCCTACCCGCAAACAACTTCTCGCTGCTGGGAAGAAAGGGCGTTGGGTCGGTATGATACATGAAACATACGCTACCGGGGTCTAAGCGATGTCAGGCAGGGCAGCCGATCGAGACTACGGTCTACCCTAAAGCCAAATCAAAAGTCCTTCAAAGAAGGCATCGTGCTTACCCCATACAAAAATGGGAAAAAGCACGTTAAAAGAAGAAGAAGAATATATATAATCTATATATATACAGTATATATAAATTATATATTTATATATATATTATATATAGATACATATATATATATATATATATATATCTATACTGTAAATGTATACATATGTATATACTGTATATATAAATGTGTGTATACTGTATATATATATATATATATATATATATATATATATATATATATATACATACATCTATATATATACTGTATATGTACTATATATATATATATATATATATATATATATATATATATATATATATATATATATATATATATATATATATATATATATATATATATTATATTATATAAATAATCTATATATATTTATATATCAACATATATCTGTATAAGTATGTGTACAATTATATCTATCTATCTATCTATATATATATATATATATATATATATATATATATATATATATATATATATATATTATATATATAATTTTTCGAAACGGAAAATGGCCCAAGGGTCAAAATGGGTCTCGTCAGAGCCATCTATAGGAAATGAGAATCACTAGAAAAGAGTGGACTTAAAAAGTCCCTTTCGTGATGACGTTCAATTATTAACATGATTATTATTTTTATTATATTAACTATTATATTCATATGATTGCATTGTCGTGAATACCGAATTTATGAAATTAATTCATAAGGAAATGGAAGGGAAATTAACAATTACTGTGATAAAAAAAAATCAGTAAACTTTTCATTCTTATCAGTCATACACTGATATCCAAAGAACTTTGCATACCTACATCACATGGTAAAGAGTTATCATATATATATACATACATACATGCATACATATATATATATATATATAATATATATATATATATATATATATATATATATATATATATATATATATATATATATGTGTGTGTATATATCATATATATGTGTGTGTGTGCGTGTTTGTGTATATTATATATATATACATGTGTGTGTGTGTGTGTGTGTGTGTGTGTGTGTGTGTGTGTGTGTGTGTGTGTGTACTTGACGGAAACTCCAGTGTCATCGTGGAAATCTTCCATCTGGACTCGACGCTTTTTCAGAGCATCAGTGAAAAATAAATGAAAATAAACGCTTAATAAGGTCTACTACGTAAATTCCAACTGATTTCTCTTCCCCGTTTTTTTTTTCCCCAGTCTTTAAATCGATAGAATCGATAAAGAAAATGTTGCCTCAGTAACGCTTATACCTTGGATCCCTGAAGCCCAGACTTTCTTCGAATGGAATCCAAACGCTCCAAAGGGGCTCCAGACAGACGCAAAGAGACTCGAAGGATTCTGGAGAATTCTGGTGGCAGATTTTGAAACCAATCCTTGCGACAGCCATGAAATACCAGTCAAAGAAAATGTTGAGAAATATTGTCCATATAGTTTATTTGTTGGCCAGTTATTTTGTTACTGGATGTATAAGGGCCTTTAGGCCTTGTTTTAATAATTTTATGGGTTTGCTATTATGCAGCTGTACTCCTATAATGGATATTGCTTCTTTGACAACAAACGGATGGAAAATCAATTTCTTTGGTTGTGAGCAGACACACTGGCAACAGACATATACCGAAGTTGAAAACCTTTGGGCGCAAGTCCAGGAATTACAAGCA
>NC_089788.1:13030501-13118001 GCF_040412425.1 Macrobrachium rosenbergii | reverse complement strand
ATGACAATTGAAATGAAACAAGCCCTGGTGGACACACACACGTGTTCACATACTACGCTTTTATCAAGAAAGATATTCGTTCTAAATTACGTTACTATTAAAATTATAATAACAATTCTAAATTACGCTATCAAGTTACTTAATTATTAGTTATTTTGAGATCTGATGCCAAACTAAATATGACACTTCATCGATCATTATCATTACACATAACACATGAAAAAAATAAATATGTCAAAATTATAGGAGGATATACGTATTACAAGGCAACATCATGAAATTCCTCCCCCCAGAAGATTACTTATCTCGGGTTGGAATCCAACGATTCACCACGGGATAAATAATCTGCTATGACATTATCTTTACCTGAAATGTGTTTAACCCTTACATTATATGGTTGCAGGCATAAAGACCACCTGGTCAGTCTCATATTATTATTTTTCATCTTATTGATGAATGAGATTGGGTTGTGATCCGACAACACTAAAATTTCTTCATTCCTAGGTCGGTTCACATACACTTCAAACTTTTTCAATGATGTGATTAATGCTAATGTTTCTTTTTCAATTGTTGAGTAAGTTTTCTGGTGCTTTTTCAACTTTGAAGACATGAAACATACTGGATGGAAGATTCTGTTGTCATCTTCTTGAAGTAGAACAGCTCCAATTCCACAGTCGGATGCATCAACTTGTATCACAAACTTTTTATTGAAGTCTGGAGCTTGAAGCACTGGTCTTGAAGTTAATATGGCTTTAACCTTCTCAAATGATTCTTGACATTCTGGAGTCCAAACAAACTTTCTTTTAGGACTGGTTAAGTCAGTTAAGGGAGCTACTACGGCTCAGAAATTTGGACAGAATCGGCGATAAAATCCAGCCATGCCCAAAAATCTTTGTAGCTGTTTCCTCGTAGCAGGAGGGGTAGCCTTACGGATACCTTCTACATTAGCATCAAAAGGAGCGGGAAGGCCTTTTCCAACTTCAAATCCTAGATACTGTACAGTTGCCTTTCCAAACTCAGTTTTTTGTAAGTTGATTGTTAGTCCTGCTTCCTGTAGTTTCTTGAACACTTTTCTTAATATCTTCAGATGTTCTTCCCATGTATTAGAATAAATCACAATGTCATCAAGGTATACATCCACTCCTTCTATTGATCCTAGTAGTTGATCCATCACTCGCTGGAATGTTTCAGGTGCATTCATCAGACCAAATGGCAAAACAGGGTATTGATACAGTCCAAAAGGAGTAATGAAAGCTGACAGCAACTTAGCATTCTCATCTAAGGGAATTTGATAAAATCCTTTCAACAAGTCTATCTTGGAAACAAATTTGGCTTGCCCAATATTATCAAGTAATTGATCAATAAGAGGCAAGGGATAATTGTCAGCCACACTGATGGAATTCAGTTTCCTATAATCAGTACACATCCTAAATGAGCCATCTGGTTTCTTCACTAACGCACAAGGAGAACTATAATGACTTGAATTGGGTTCTGCTAATCCATGCTGCAACAAATATTCAACTTCTTTCTTCAAAACATCTCGATGAAAAGGTGATAAGCGATAAGCTCTCAGTTTAAAAGGTTTTCCATCTTCTCTGATCTTTATCTCATGCTTTGTCAGATTGGTACGCCTAGGTACATCTGCAAAAATTTCAGGGAAACTTTGAATCACTTCACTTAACTCACTACTTTGCTCAACACTCAGATGTTTTAGTTTATCTTCCAAATTTTCTAGTACTGAAGAATTGTTCATCTTGCTTTCAGCTCCCAATTCGTAGCTATCATCGTCCTCTGTAGATGAAGTTGTCTGTGTTATTGACACTGTTTCAGTTTTAGTCTCTGAGAAGTAAGGTTTCAAAAGATTCACATGTATCTTCCTCTGTCGTTTCCTTCTTCCTGGTGTTTCAATCACATAAGTTCGATCACTTAACTTCTCTATTATCCTATAAGGACCTTGAAACTTAATGGTAAGGGGAAATCTTTTCACTGGTAAGAACACTAGAACTTGCTGTCCAATACTAAAATTTCTTAGCTTAGTCTTAGCATCATATTTTCTTTTCATTTTCTCTTGACTTATTTTCAAATTTTCTAAAGAGAATTTTCTAATTTCTCTTAATCTTTTCCTCAAGTTCTTCACATATTCTCCTTGGAGTTCCTCTTGATTTTCTTCCCAATTCTCTGCAAGAATCTTCAATGGACCTCTAATGTCTCGACCAAAAATCATTTCATTTGGTGAACATCCCATACTTTCTTGATAAGCATTCCTAACTTCAAATAACATTAAAGGTAAACCAGCATCCCATTCTCTTCCTGATTCATTACAATACTTAGTTAACATACTTTTCAATGTCTGGTGGAACCTTTCCAAGGCTCCTTGAGTCTCTGGATGATAAGCAGTTGATAACTGTTGCTTTACTCCCAACAAGTTCATCACATCGTGGAATAATTTTGAAGTAAAGTTCGTTCCTCTATCACTTTGCACAATTTCTGGTATTCCAAACTTGGAGAAAAACTCCACCAACTTCTCAGCAATTACCTTTGCACTTAAACTTCTTACAGGAATCGCCTCAGGATACCTAGTCACTGGACACATTAATGTTAATAGATATTCATTTCCTTTCTTTGTTTTCGGAAGTGGCCCAACCACATCTATAATTACCTTGCTAAAGGGTTCTCCTCTAACTTCTATGGGTTGTAGGGGTGCTTTCTGAATAGTTTCATTCGGTTTTCCAGCTATCTGGCATGTGTGACACACTCTGCAAAATTTGCTAACATCCTTGTGAAGTCCAGGCCAGAAAAAATACTTCATAATCTTCTCAACAGTCTTCCTGATTCCCATATGTCCAGACTCATGCGCTACTGCTACAACTTGCTTCCTCAATGGATATGGAATCAAAATTTGATGATATTCACCCCATTCAGTATTTCCTGGTATATCTGCAGGTCGATGCTTCCTCATTAGCAATCCTTCCTTTAGATAATAACAGGTAGAGGTTTGTTGCATCTCTTCTTGATCAACAACTCTGAAGAACAAATCAGCCAACGTTGTATCCCTCTTCTGCAGTTTCATTAGCTTCTCTCTTGTCACTTGACCAACTTCAAGGGCTGAATTCTCCATATCTGCTAACTCTGCTTCTGTAGTTTCACTACTATCTTCAGGAACACTTTGACTACTCGGAGTCTCTTCAATAACAACAGGGTCCTCTTCTTCTTGGGAAATCTCTTCATTACTAACACTAGGGGAAACTACACTTTCCTGGAACAGCTCTTCTAATCTTAAAGATCCGTCACTTGATTCTTTTGGTGCAGGTAAATCCTCAGTATCTTCACTTGCAAACATAGTTCTCTTCATACGCCTGGTAGTTACACAACTTGAAACAGGTGGGGGTTTTTCTTCTCTAAATCTACAGTAGGACTAACCCTTATCGGTTTGTCTGTCACTATAGGACAAGGAACAAATGGTACACCACCAACTTCATTACCCAGTAAAACATGTACACCTTCCACAGCTAGTGAGTCCTTTACAGCAAAATCAACATTTCCTGTCACCAATTCACAGGACAAATGCAAGCGGCATATAGGAGTTACCTCTTCTCCTCCTATACCCTTCAAAATAACTGAATTTCCGGTGAGATTCTTCTCCAGCTGTGGGTGAGCACCACGAACTACCACACTATGGTTACTCCCCATATCACGTAATACTTTGACTGGTACCTGCACACTTCCTCCTCGAGTTGTCAGCGTACCTTTATAGATATATGGCTTAAAAGCCTCCAAGCTGCTCAGCCACTCACTGCTTGAAGTTACATTTCCACTGGTTGCTAAACACTCTGCTTGTTTAGTCTCAGTCGTTCCCACACTGCTCTTCGTAGTTTGCTTCACCTGGTTACCTTTAACCACTTGACCAACTGGTTTGGTCTGCTGTTGTGTCTGATAACAATCTCAACTGTAGTGTCCTACTCTTCCACACTTGTAGCAGACAACATTAGTCTTCTGTATCTGTCTTGAGAACAGACTGGATGATGAGGATTTAACATTTAATTGCTGAGGGGTGTTACCTGGCTTTGTATTGGCATAGCCACTAGAAGGATTTCCAGTTGTAATGTTCCTGAAATTTGGATATCTGAAACCTGTGCGTTGCTGGTTCTGGTACTTGACATTATAATTTCTTTTGCTGGAAATTATGTTAAAATCTTCGCTCAGTGTAGCAGCTTTGTCAAGTTTTTCAACCTCTCTCTCTCTCTCTTAAATAGGCTCTTATGTGTTCAGGAATTCCTCTAAGATATTGTTCTAGGACTACTAACTCCTCAAGTTCGTCCATAGATTTAACTTTAGCAGCCTCCAACCATCGTTTAAAACATCTTACTTTGTAAGCATAATCCAAGAAAGTTATCTTGTCATCCTTTCTCAAAGATCTGAATCTTTCATTATAATATTCAGGGATCATCTGATAAACTTGTAGCACATTATGTTTGAGTACCTTGTACTCTTTACACTGATCAGCTGATAAGGCTAAATAGGCACTTCTTCCTTTACCAATGAGAACACTCTGTAACAAGACAGACCATTTATCCTCTGGCCATCCCATACCTGAAGCTACTTTTTCAAAGTGATCAAAAAACTCATCTGGAGCTTCTTCTGTAAATTTCGGAATTAACTTCTGCACTCTTACTACATCAAATACAGGGTCTGAATTACCTTGAGTAGGGTTAAACGGTGTTACAGGTAATGTGGATCGAGCTTTTATTAACTCCATCTCCCTTTCATGTCTTGCTCTTTCTCTTTCCTCTTTTGCTCTTTCTCTCTCCTTTTTTGCTCTTTCTCTTTCTTCTTCTGCTGCTTTTTCTTCTTCTCTTTCCTTTCTTTCTCTTTTCTCTCTATCTTCTCTTTCTCTTTCTGCTTGCATTTTCTCTCTTTCAGCCTGTATCCTCAGCTTAATCAAATTTTCTTCTGCTTCTATACGTCTAATCTCTGCTTCTGCATCACTTTTCTCTTTCTTTTGCTCATGTTTATCTGTAAATTCTGCCTCAGCTGCATTCAACAATTCTTGCGCCTCCCCTAACTCTTCATCTACTTTACCAGAGTCCATCAATGCTTGGATTGCAATATATTTGATTTGTGCCTTAATCATACCACTAGACACATTACCCCCACATGCTACTGCTAAAGCAATCCACTGTGCCTTAGTCAGGTTGGATTCTGATAACTCTTGGATGGAAAGAGTTGCTAAAAACCTCTGAACATTGAACAGAGCCATATTCTCTAAGTTACTCAACTAAATAATTCACAATACAAAGCAAAAAATAACTATGTGGTCACTCTCCTATCAAAATGTATCCCTAACACCACCAGTATAAACCATAAACCAGAGTGATATTTTGTTTTGTTCCACGGGTCTCTGGGCACCAAACAATATAATGTCACGATGCGTACCAAGTACCTGGTTATTACACAACTAATCTCAAAATTCAAAAATATACCTCACTTCAGCCAGATACCTGAACTCTCATAACATTAATTGTTACGAATGAGTACTCTAAAGGTAACAGTGATCCCTTAAGAAAAAACTTATTTATCAACCACTTGAAAAATCAAACTAAGTCTATCAGAATATGTGTGAGGTATCAAAAATTAAACTAGAAATATTCTAGAGTAGAAGGGCATCACTCCATCAAAAAACTCTAACTGTCTCCCTGGTCTTAATTCACTTTAGCAAAACTAAAAGAACAAAACATGTTTATCACTTTGCCTTATGCACACACAATCAATCCTATTCACTGATGGTAAATAAATGAAACACTGTTTTTCTAAAAATGTTAAATACAAAAATTTATTTTCAAATTCAAAGTTTATAATTAGAATTCACAATTAATTAGAATTCACATCCTGAAAAATTTATTATTACTGGAAAATAACACAACACTCAATTAATTCTTGAATTAAGTTATGAAACAAAACTAACTCACAAAAACTTTATCAGGAATTTAAATTAATCAAGCAAAATTTAAACTATCAAGAATTACTCAAGATTTAAAAAAGAAAATCTTAACACATGAGATATCAAAATCAAATATGCAATGTTAAATTACGTATGCAATGTTAAATTACCAAGAAATATTTAAAATGCTATGTAAATAAATGTTACATCACAAACATAAAAAATGTGAAAATATAAAGAGATTGCAAATAGAAAAACACACAAAAATACACATAAGATTTATCATAATGAGTTCACTTGTTCAAAATTTCCTAACTTATCATACCATGGTATTAATAAGTAAAATTCACGTTACCTTACACAAATTTGTGAAAACCTCTGTAAATCACTTGCTGTAGCTGCGTTACACAATACACACTTTTTTACCAGGCGCCGTTACGAACTAAATAACTTTACTAAATTCAGATCTCAAAAGTTAATGTTAAAATGTGACCACACAACACTACGTTAAAATAATCTCTTTCTAAGAACGAGAGAGAGAGAGAGAGAGAGAGAGAGAGAGAGAGAGAGAGAGAGAGAGAGAGAGAGAGAGAGAGAGAACCAATTCGACTGGTCTCAGGAATCAGAATGAAATAGATTTTAGGATTCCAGTAATACGTGAAACAATTACATGATGTCATTAAAGCATTTTGGGTGCGAGATACAAAAGTTCTAGAAGCAGGGAAGTGACGTCTTTAAAGCGTTTTGGGTGCGAGATGCAATGGAGAAGCTTCTAGAAGAAAGTTACATCATCCCAGCAAAACGTTTTGAACGCAATCTTACAAAACATGACGTAATTGATCAAGACACGTATTCTTTCTCTCAAAGTGGCGTACGTGACTTGAACATGAAACAACGTGAAATCACTCGTCTCGAGCCCGTATGGGACGAATCGGCGTTTGTTTTCGCAAGCTGTCATCACTAACCCAAGACAAAGCGTCCCTCTTATCTCAACTGATGATAATTGAAATGAAACAAGCCCTGGTGGACACACACACGTGTTCACATACTACGCTTTTATCAAGAAAGATATTCGTTCTAAATTACGTTACTATTAAAATTATAATAACAATTCTAAATTACGCTATCAAGTTACTTAATCATTAGTTCTTTTGAGATCTGATGCCAAACTAAATATGACACTTCAACGATCATTATCATTACACATAACACATGAAAAAAATAAATATGTCAAAATTATAGGAGGATATACGTATTACAAGGCAACATCATGAAAATATGCTTAAAAATCACAGTAGATGCCCATGACAGGCAGATGTTCAGTTTCTGACTCTCATTTTCCTTTGGGATTTGCTTACAGACATTATATATATATATATATATATATATATATATATATATATATATATATATATATATATATATATATATATATATATATATACATACATACATACATACATATATATATATATATATATATATATATATATATATATATATGTACATATATATGTAAATATACATATATATATGTATATGTACATATATACTGTACATGTATACTATATATGTATATATACATGTATATGTATATATTTATGCATATATCTATGTATATATACATATGCACATTATATATACAATATACATATATATACACATATATATGTATATATACATATATATGTATGTAGCAGTATAGGGAAAAATTAGATAGGAAAGCATAAAGAGGATAGAGAGAGAATAGAGAGAGAGACAGAGAGAGAAAGAATAAAGAGAGAGACAGAGAAAGAATAAAGAGAAAGAAGAGAGAGAGAGAGAACAACAATTAAGCCTTGGTTGTTATGTATTGCAAGACTAGAAGTGCTAAGTACGTAAACCGAGAGAAACCATCCTGCACGAACTCAAAACAGTGAGCAAGCATATCGCTCCCAGAGCCATAAAACTGATCGTAAAATCTG
This sequence comes from Macrobrachium rosenbergii, assembly GCF_040412425.1. Lineage (NCBI taxonomy): Eukaryota > Metazoa > Arthropoda > Malacostraca > Decapoda > Palaemonidae > Macrobrachium > Macrobrachium rosenbergii. Next base: position 13,110,099 of record NC_089788.1, on the reverse strand, counting down.
GAAACTGTGGCCTCGCGATTTAGCAGACTCAGGATCACTCAGCACCTTGTCAGAAGCTAACATTCCAGCCATATCTATAACCCCACCTTCAACTGGGGGCATTTTCATGGAAATCCCATGGAATTGGGGCTGGACAAAGTGATGTAGTTCAACACCTCTCCAATCAAACATTCTAGGGAGGAGTCTTGTACACCTCTTCCTAAGATCATTTCCAATCAAATCCTCTACGGAGAGATTTTAACAACATCCACCACCGTCCTTCACAACTGTTCGAAGGGAGGCCTTACAGATAAAATCTTCCAATGGGGAATTGAAAAGGGAGGAACTGTGAGATAACAAGAAAAATGAGGGGTTCCAGAGAAGCCAGAAGCCAGAAGAAGGCCATTCGGGTCTCTGTCCACCCAGAAGGGGAGACATAACTTCCCCTTGCTTTTGTGTTCCCAAACAGACTTAACTGAACTGTCTAGCAAGAGTTATTTCAAGATAGTAACTGTAACCGTAATTTGTACTTAAGTTTGTAGTTAACTTTCATCATTAAAGTAAAGAAAACTACCAGTTCGTCTCCATTACGCGTTTCTAAGAGATATAATTACCTTAATATAATTCTCTTCAAAATAACAGACTCGTAAGCGGCCGACGACGGAAGAGACGCTGTGGACAACTGTTTCGGTAACTTAGAAGAAATATGCAGGTAAGAAGGGAAAATAATATGTCGGGCACGACATAAATTGGTGGCAGCTAAATTGGATCCAGAAGGCAAGACGAAACAGATAGACATTAACAAGAATATCACTGCAATTACTTAAGTTACAGTGAAACGAAAATCTACAAAACGAACTTAGATTTTACGACGGCAAGCAAAACTTATGAAGAAATAAAATCCTGCAATAGTGTATCAAACAGAAGTGAACATAAACAGTATAGGTGCATTACAAAGAAGGAAAACACATAGAACGATTAACGACAACAAAGTGAGACAAAACATCGACAGCAACAACAAGCAGCAAGTGTGTTTAATAAACTATCGCTACGGGTGTAACAGAAAAAACGCAGTGTGTTTCAATGAAGCTCCGAAGGCGGCAACAACAGAAAAACACAACTTGATGACTTCACAATAACAACAACCTATAAGTTATCGAGAAAATGAGATTTACTGTTCTCTCTCTTTAAATGTGTGAAGTGAAGAATTTTTAAAGTTATATAGAGTGAAGATTATTTAACACCTCTTTATCAAATTGAAAATTAAGGAAAAAACACAACTTGACGACTTTGCAATAACAACCCGTAAGTTATCGAGAAAATGAGATTTACTGTTCTCTCTCTTTAAATGTGTGAAGAAGTGAAGAATTTTTTAATTTATATAGAGTGAAAATTATTCAACATCTCTTTATTAAATTAAAAATTAAGGAAACTCTCTCTAGTGAATTAATTTTTTTTTTTTTTTTGCATAATTACCATTATTACTCTCTCTATGTTTATTTGTCTAGTAAATTTAGATAGGGAAAATACTTTTTTTTTCACTCGATTGGTAATAAGTATTTTGAGTAATTATATGCAATTTTGTGAACTCGTTGTGATGAATTTTTTTTTTTTTTTGATGATATGATGCCCAGTTTCACATAAGATTTTTTTGTGTGTATTTGAGTGATTTATTTTACTTGTGCACTTGAACTCAGTTTACGAATTTAATTTTTTTTACTGTTATATTTTGATAGTTTCTTTTATTTTATGGTACTGTGTGCACAGTATAACATTTTTTTCTATAGATACACAAATGAGATACTCAATTTGAATATTTTTTTTTTTAAAAACAATGCAAAGAATTTTTGACGAATTACTGAACACAGTTAGCCATTCACCATACAATTTAAGACCGTCGACACTCAGATGTAGCCAAGTTCCAAGACTAATTTCCCACTCAACTTTAGTGCAAGGAAATACCAATAATAATAACACAACTACCCAGAACCAAAATAGTGTTAATCATTCTAATAATACTAACAGTAATAATAATAGTTGCAATACTAATAATACTCGCACATTCCAATTTCGCAATTTGAATCAAGTAGCTGTCATAACAACAGCCACACGCTTCTGTGGATAGGTGGATGATTCAAATCCTGACAAAAGTTGACTCGAATCTTATACAGTAAATCATTGGCTCGCAGATGCAGATAGTCGCATAACTTCAGGGGGAATAACAGATGAAAGAGCTAAAATAAATGAAGCCTTGCTTTTCGTAAGTTCAGAACATGGTGACGCCCACAAAACTCTGAATTCCACAAGTTTTAGCAAACTTAATAACTACGCAGAATTCAAAGAAAATTGTTTATCACTCTGGGAACCAGTAAATAAGACTGACAGTTTATATAACATAACTAGGTTCCTTAACCCGCAATATAAAACAATAGCTAATCTGTATGCAAGTGTTGAGAATGCAATAGATAAAATAACAGAAGACTTAAAGAAAGCAAGCATTACCATTGGGGATAAGACTCAGTCTGGTGATAATGTCAATAATTTAGTTGACCTAAGACATGTTTTGAATTACTTGTCATTTGGAACAATATATAATGCCCTTGGAGAAGAGGAAAAGAAGGCTTTCAGAAAAATAAAAATTGATCCAAAGAAAGACAGCCTTCAAACATTGAAAACGATGAGAGAAGAAATACAAAAGAAAGCGATAGATCTCTCCAAGGAATTTATAGGAACAACAGAAGCACAAAATGAAAGGAAAGGCAGAAATAATAATCCTACTTTTAAAATGAATAATAAGTTCTATGATAATTCCAGACAAGTAGGGAATAGACCAACTACCTTTCAAGGAAAATATGCCCAAAATACTAAAAGAAAATGGAATCCAAACCAGAAAGGAAGATATAATCAAACAAAGAGCGGTCCTCCCAAACCTTATAAATATGGTCAAAACTCAAACACAAATAATTCAACCCAAGTGAACTGTTCCGCTCAAGAAGCGAGACCAAAGACAGCCTGTGAAAACTGCTGGTATACAAATCATTCTACAAACGAGTGCAGAAGGCCTAGAATCTGCACGATTTGCAAGAAAGTAGGACATTTAACCAAGAATTGCTGGTTTGGAAACCAAAAAGGAAATAAAGAAGTAGTTGAATTAAGCAGCAATCGCTCAACATCAAATAAGTCTTCAAGTCTGACAAATTATCCCTACACATAAGACAGCAAGAAAGTCCTTTCAAGAAGATAATCTAAAAACAGAAGAATTAGCAAAAAGGGGGAGTGAAGATTCATCCACATTTCCCTATTCGCAGAGTAAAGAAGTTGTATTTTCCATGGACGAAGAAGAAATAACCAGAAAAAATTTACCTATCATTAAAGTTCCCATAAATAAAAGGATATGTACTGTGCTTATAGATTCAGGTAGTACTGTAAACATAATTGATAAACACACATTAACCAAATACTTAGGCGTAAAAGAAACGTTAATTCAGGGTCAAAGCAGAATAATAAAAGGAGTAGCGGGTAAACAGATTAAAAGTTTAGGAAATGTGAACTTAGACATATACATTTCGTCACATAAATCTGTTGAAAGTTTTAAAGTTCTAGAAGACAGATATTCCCCGGCACAAGTATTGTTCTCATTTAATCTAATGAAGAGATGTGGAATCATCCTGGACTGCAGATATATAATGGTGATCACCGAGATTCTGAATATAACGAAAAACAAGGCGCCTATACTGATAAATATACAGAGATAAATACCGATAGCTATAACAATGTAGTAATAAGTTGTGATAATGAAGGGAAATTACTAAATGAAGTATTGTTATTAAATAAAATAAATAAAGTAGATATCAATAATGTAATAGCAGTAACTGAAGAAGCTAGTGAATATCCAGAACCTTGTTACTTTGCAGATATAGAAGATAAAGAAATAGGTTACGTAAGCACTGCTGATGATAATAAAGTACAGTTCATAGTTAATAGACAAGTAATTTTGCATCCAAAGTGTTTAACAAAAATACATTTAAGGGGAAAAGAAGAAATAGAAGTTAAAGACGTTCTGTTATTAAATGAAGAATTGCCAGAATTTGTCAGAATGGATAATTCCTTAGTCCACATGAAGGGTAATACTTGTGAAGTTTATGTCCAAAACTACTCAGATAACAAACTAACACTACATGCAGGCATTGTCTTTTGCAAAGGAATATCTATTAACAATCCTTTACTAACACTGGAAGAAAAAGCATTTTCTCTGTAACTGGTCAAAGGTCTGAATTAAACAAAGAGATGAATAAAACAGATTTCCCACAAAACAAGAATAAATTAATTCAAGTATTAGAAAAACAGAGATGTAATAGTTATAGAAGGAGATAAATTAGGCAGAACAAATGTCCTACAACATAGAATTTTGTTAGATGGTGGAGCAAAACCATTCTTTATTCCTAGTTACAGATTACCAATAAGCCAAAGACCCATAGTTGATAATTTTATAGAAGAAATGAAGAAAGATGGGGTAGTCATTCCTTCCAAATCTCCATATAATTCTCCATTGCTACTTGTTCCAAAGAAAGATGGAAATTGGAGACTTGTGATAGATTATAGAAAGTTAAATTCCAACACCATCCCAGATAGAATGCCAATGCCAGTAATTCAAGATATGTTAGCTCAATTAAGAGGTGCAAAAATATTTTCATCCTTAGATTTGCTGAGTGGATACTGGCAAGTACCTTCAGACGAAGAGTCGAAACTATATTCAGCCTTCAGCACACATAAAGAACACTTACAATTTGAAGTCATGCCATTTGGACTCACTTCGGCTCCTTTAACTTTTCTTACACTAATGTTACAAATTCTAAGAGATCTGGACAATCTTGCAGTTTACCTAGATGATGTTATCATTTTTAGTAAAGATTTAGAGTCACCTCAAAACATTAGAAATAGTCCTAGAAAGATTAAGAATAGCAGGACTAAAAATCAAATTAAAGAAATGTCAATTCTTAATGAAATCTTTGAAATACTTAGGTCATGTAATTAGTGAAGATTGACTGCGCATGCAAGCAGGCAAGATAAAGGCAATAGTTGAATATCCAGCTCCTACAAATTTGAAAGCATTGAGACGATTCCTAGGAATGGTAGGTTACTATAGACCTTTCATTAAGGGTTTTGCTACAATAGCCAAACCATTAACAGAATTAACAAAGAAGGATGTCAAATATGAATGGAATAAGGAGCAAGAGACAGCCAGCCTTCCAAACGCTAAAGAGTAAAATGACAAGGAATCCTGTATTAGTCTACCCAGATTTCTCCAAAGACTTCTACTTAGCCTGTGACGCCTCCAGTAAAGGGCTAGGAGCTGTATTACTACAAAAGGACAAAACTAGAATGAGGGCCGTATATTATGACAGTAGAGCCTTAAATGCAACAGAAAGAAATTATAGCACAATAGAAAGGGAATGTTTAGCATTATACTGGGGATTAAAGAAATTTTGGCACATACTTCTAGAGCATAAAGTCAATGTACTTACTGATCACAAACCCATTTGTGATTTGTTTAAGAAGAGAACTTTTACAAATAACATGAAGTTCGACAGATGGTTCATTAGTTTGTTAGAATTTACTCAAGAAATCAGATACATCCCAGGAAAATTTAATACACTAGCAGATGCATTATCCAGATCCCAAGAAGAAACACAGAAATGCATTAACACTAATACCTTTTGTTTTAGCTGTCAAATAGTAGATTTAGACTTAGAAAGAGTACAAATACAACAAGGAAATGATACAGAAATCAGACAGATAATAGGACAGTTAATGACAGATGAATCTTTAAAACCTGATTTTGTATTAATCAATGGGTTATTGTATAAAAGACCAACAGAGAAGAATGGTTATTCTCGTCTATACATCCCAAAAACACTAATCAGAGAAGTTTTAGAACTAACCCACTCATACAAGTTAGCAGGACATCCAGGAATTAAAAAGACAAGTAGAATCATAACCAGAAATTATTTGGGGCCACATTGTAGTAAAGATGCCAAGAACTTTGTACAAAATTGTGTAGTTTGAAATAGAAATAAGGGTAACGTATATTCAAAGGCTCCATTTGAAAAATATCCATCGGAACTTAACCCGTTCCAATTTGTGTCAATGGACTTTTTAGGTCCATTCCCTGGCACTGTTAGAGGGAATAAACAAATACTAGTCTTTCTAGACTATCTAACAAGATATGTAGAGATTGTACCAGTAAGAAATAGAGATGCAATTACAGCAGCAGAAGCTCTTAAATCTAGAATTATCACGAGACATTCATGTCCACAAGTTCTTTCTGATAACGCAGCTGAATTTACTGGTGAACTTTTAAGAAAATTATGTGAATTTTTGAGATAAATAAATGTCAAATAACAGCATATAAACCAAGTTCAAATGGAGCAGTAGAAAGAACAAATCGTAAATTTAGCTTTGGAAGACGTACAGTTTACTATAAACAATACTGTAAAAGAGACAATAGGAGAATCACCACACTACTTATTGTATGGGTATCAAAAGAGACTACCTAATACCTTACTAGATGATGCAACACCACTCCGGCATAACTACAATTATGATGACTATATTGCATGGAAAACTAGACGTACTTATGAAGCGATCAAACAAACGAGGACTAGACAATGAGTACCATAAAATTCACGCAAAGTACTAAGACAAAAATATGACTAAATCAGACATTATAGTTCAGAATCATATTCCAGAAGCTCCTAATGTAAAGGTTTCTCCTAAATTTCATGGTCCTTATAGAGTATTAGAAATGTTAAAATTAAATAAGCTTAGAATTATTAATGAGAATGATCTAAAGGAAAGGGTAGTTCATTGGAATCACGTGAAGGTAATAAAAGCAGACGCTTGGTCCACTAAAAAGTTAGAAGTATTGAAGGAAAATAAGGAAGAACAAATAAACAAAAGATATGAGTTAAGAAAAAGAAAAATTTACGTAAAGTGTTGTACTGAAATATCATATGTAAAATGTATTTGTAGAAATTAAAATACCTCATGTACATAGAATATCTGATAAGGCTTATTCTTACAGATACAAACATGCGGCTCATCTTAATAATCGTAATACTTCAATTCGTGTCATCCAAAGTTGTCATCCGAAAGGGTGCACTACTAGAGAAAAAGGGATCTCTGAAATTAATAAAAGATTTGGGAATTGTAAGTACTGATATATCCTCAGTGCTTATCAATGAAATGAATTTGAAAGATGTTCAAAAAGAACTCAAATCCATAATACAGAAGAGTGATAATAACAGTGCCTTACCACTGTTGAAAAGATTAGATAATGACATAGGAAGTGTGTTAAATACAAGGTCCAAAAGATCCCTCTTACCTTTTATAGGAACAGCACTAAATCAACTATTTGGAGTCGCAACTGAGTCTAATGTAGAAATGGAAAAGGCCCGAATTGATAAGCTGGAAAATGGGCAGCAACAAGAGGTACAGTGATAAATAAAGTGATAACTTCTCAAAACTTAAATGCCCAAGAGATAGAAAAGCTAAAGGTATTCATTAATAAAGTCAGTAAAAATGTAACAAAAGAACTAAATATGTTAGAAAATCAACAGTTTTTGAATAACTGTAACAGCCATAATCAACTGCCATAATCTAAGTACAGAGGTTAATTTTAGGAATGTTCACGCTTTTGATAAGACTTGCAAGTTAGTAATACCAAAACCAGTTGTACTATGAACCTCATGTTTTCACTGAACTGAGTTACAAGAAAAATGTCCCATACATGAACTATTCTAAGAATATCAAAGTTTCACTTGTCTCAGTTAGAATTAAAACGACTAAAGAAGTTACCATTGGTAGATGAGTTTTTCTATTACAAAGAAAAGGTTTCACCAATTTTGTCTCTGTTCAATTTGATCATAATCTTACTTGTAATTGTGGTAGTTGCAATTTTAGTCAAACGTGTAGTGATTTCAAATATTGAGAAGATTATAAAAGAAATAAAAAAGGCCAAGGAAGGAGAATAATTTTCTCATAGACATGATTTATTGCCAATTTCCCTATATGCTGTTGATTTTCATTATATATTCACTATTGCAGTTAACTATTTTACAGTGTGATAATTCATTGTATGTATGAATATTTCTTTTAAATGATGATTCATTGTATAATGTATGAATTTTCTACAATATATTAATGATCTGCTATTTTACCATTAACGCATTGACATGATTTGTTCAATATTTTGAGTGTGTTTACACTGTGGGCAATCATATAAATGCTTTTTGTATGTAGATTTACAATTATCCATTTAAACTATATTTTTGTCACACAGTGTGAGGCAGCGTGACTGAGTGATGTAGCGGTATAGGGAAAAATTAGATAGGAAAGCATGAAGAGAATAGAGAGAGAGACAGAGAGAGAAAGAATAAAGAGAGAGACAGAGAGAGAAAGAATAAAGAGAGAGACAGAGAAAGAAAGAAGAGAGACAGAGAACAACAATTAAGCCTTGATTGTTATGTATTGCAAGACTAGAAGTGCTAAGTACGTAAACCGCGAGAAACTGTCTTGCATGAACTCAAAACAGTGAGCGAGTATATCGCGCCCAGGGCCATAAAACCAATCGTAAAATCTGGAAACTGTGGCCTCACGGTTTAGCTGACTCAGGATCACTCAGCACCTCGTCAGAAGCTAACATTCCAGCCATATCTATAACCCCACCTTCAATAGGAGGCTTTTCATGGAAATTCCATGGAATTGGGGCTGGACAAAGTGATGTCGTTCAACACCTCTCCAATCAAACATTCTAGGGAGGAGTCTTTTACACCTCTTCCTAACATCATTTCCAATCAAATCCTCTAAGGAGAGATTTTAACAACACCCACCAACGCCCTTCACAATCAACTGTTCTAGGGGAGGCCTTACAGATAAAATCTTCCAATGGGGAACTGAAAAGGGAGGAGTTGTAAGATAACAAGAAAAACGAGGGGTTCCAGAGAAGCCAGAAGAAGGCCATTCGGGTTTTTGTCCACCCAGAAGGGAAGACATAACTTCGTCTTGCTTTCGTATTCCCAAACAGACTTAACTGAACTGTCTAGCAAGAGTTATTTCAAGATAGTAACTGTAACCGTAATTTGTACTTAAGTTTGTAGTTAACTTTCATCATTAAAGTAAAGAAAACTACCAGTTCGTCTCCATTACGCCTTTCTGAGAGGTATAATTTTTTTTTACCTTAATATAATTCTCTTCAAAATAACAGACTCGTAAGCGGCCGACGACGGAAGAGACGCTGTGGACGACTGTTTCAGCAACTTAGACGAAATGTGCATGTAAGAAGGGAAAATAATATGTCGGGCATATTATATATATACATGTATAGTTATATATATATGTATTTATACATATATATATATATACATATGTATGCATACACATATACATATATATACATATACATATGTAATGTTATGTTTTGTCCTTTTGTTATTTTCTTACCACCTCCAAATATTATGCTGTTGCTGAATTATTATTTCTTATATTGGTTGCCTATGTAAAGAAGTTTATTATTTCTTTTATAGATGTTTTATCATTTCTGGCTTTGTTGTTATAGTAGCATTTGAGTCCCAGGGGGATTTAGGAAGACATAGTGCAGCTTTCTTACTTCATTAACACACTAATTGAAATTTACATATTATTTACAAAATGAGTGAATTGCAGTATGAGTCTTGCTTTCTTCTCAACACACAACTGGTGAGGCCCTGGACCTCACTCCTCAGCTTCTTTTCTGTTCTCTGCTTCTCTTCCTCTTCAAACTTGCTTTTTTTCAAGCTTCTTGAAAGGAAAACGCCCATCCCATCAATAGGCGGACCATAGATTCTGTCCAGCCCTTGGCAGAATTCTAATTGGCTGGGCTTATCTAACGACGTCCTTTTTTGGGTGGATTAGTTGAATTAAACCCTCCTACAAAGTATGAGGTTTATGACGCCACCAAAGTCTTGGTTACCAGCTAGAGTTAAAAGGTAAGCTTCACAGGTGAGGGGGTTAAACATCCTTGTTACGATTGCGGTTAGATTACTGGCACCCGTGTTTTGCTATGTAAACACGACACAGTCATAACACTTCCTGTTTCTCTCTCTCTCTCTCTCTCTCTCTCTCTCTCTCTCTCTCTCTCTCTCTCTCTCTCTTCTCTCTCGTTTCATTATTATTCCATTCTCTCTCTCTCTCTCTCTCTCTCTCTCTCTCTCTTTATTAATCCATCACTGGTTCTCTCTCATTTATTTTTCTCTCTCTTATATGCCCACTATTCATTACTAATGTTCTTCTACTATCATTACATCACTCGGTCACCTACCAAATATTGTCTTCAATATTTAATTAAATATAATAAAATGGATACAATAGTAATAATTAAATTGGCAATAAAACATAATAATGGATATAATAAAATGTTTCTCCAGTTGACAACTGGAGAAAAGGCATAAGTTCATCAAAACATTCTCAAAAAAAAAAATAATCAGAGTGTTAGGAACAATCGTTTGCCGATTGTTCCCTTAGTGAGTTGTTGCCTCCTTTGTTTTAGTTTTTTCTTACTGGCGAGCTGACGTCTGTTGAATGGCGTCAGACTTCGCCAGTCAGGTTCGTAACAGCAAGAAGTCAGGTTCGTAACAGCAACGAGTCAGGTTCGTAGCAGCAACAAGTCAGGTTCGTAGCAGCAACGAATCAGGTCCAAGGTAGCAGCGAGTCAGTTGGGATAGCAGCAGCAGGCATCCGTACCTGCGAGTCAGGTTCTAGCAGCAGAGCAGCGGAGAGTTTCTTGAAGACGAGATGGTTGCCGTGTCGGCTCTGTCGTGGTCGCCGGTAGTGGAGGAGGACGTCAGCACTGTGCTTGAGGACGAGATGGTTGTCGTTTCGACTCTGTCGGAGTTGTCCTGCAGTGTTCCCGTAAAGCAGCTTGGGGCTGTTTCGCCAGCTCATTATTATTGTGTTTAATGTTAATGAGTATTTCAGTACGTGTTTTGCGGGAGTAATGGGTGTTTAACACGATGTTTGTGCTGCTGTTATTTATGCTCTCTGTTTCGAAGTAATTTACTGACTGAAAGATATTTTATTATAAAACTTTTGAGTTGTTTATTATTTTGCTCTAATGATGTTTGTTAAAACAATTTTACTAATTCTGTCTACTTGTCTGTTTATAATGTTTGTTGAGCTGCTCATCTTTATGATTGTCTTTTTTTTTATGTTCATTGACCTTTTGGATATTTTTTAATTTGATTATTTTTTTTAGTTTGATTATTATGTGAAACGTTAAGTTTCGATGCTGATTTATTTTTGTGGATTTAATCTCTAAACTGAACCTGACTCACTGTAAATATTGTAAATAAACTCATTCTAAGGTAACTTTTTGGTTTTGTTCTGCTCCACCCTCCTTTGTTTGTCACCTCTCGTCAGTCATTTCAGCCCAATTGCTTGTTTCTGTAAAGACCCCGTAGATCTCGAGAGGTGAGATCTTAATACATAGTAAAACATCAAATACTATAAAAATATAAAATACTAAGTGAACATATGGACAATACACATGTAAACAATAAACATCAGTTTTTAATTATTATTATTGAGTTCTGTCAATATCCGGTGTATTTTTCTGATAAGATTTCTCACTATTATGATAAACAAAACAGTAATCACTATTACCATTAGATTTACTGATGATAAAATTGGGGAGACAGTTTCTTTATAGTAGAAATATTCATCAACATAGGTCAATTTTTCAAGCTTCTTTAATCCTAACTGAGACAACTTAAATTCCTTATTTTATGTGAGTAATTCTTATATGGCACATGTTTGTTGAAGTTATATGTTGTGAAAAGATGAGATTCATAATATAATTGGTTTGCTATCACTAAATGACATGATGTTGTAAAGGATTTAACATTTTTAAACTTTATTTCTGTGCTAATGTTGTGACATTTAATTTTAGCTTCAACAGTATTTAGTGAAAATACAAAGATTTCTTGATCAATTATAAATGCTTCAAATGTTTTATCATAGTCTGTGGTACATAAATCTTTCTCTTGGTTTTGGTTTAACACAATTTCTTGAATACAGGGATAAGCATTAGTATTCTTATACAGGTTATCAAAATTACATATACATTCTTGTTCTTTTAACAGAATACACTCATTAAATTGTGTGTCAATGAAGAATGACAATAGTAGAGCATGTTCTTCTAATGCAAAATGCTTGATTGTTCCCTTTTGAATGATTGTTTGATCATTAACAGTCATAGAGAATGGGTACACAGTGATTAATGTGTTTGAGATCCTAGTATTGAAAGGTACAACTAAAATAATTTTACCATAAAGCACTTTCGCACTTATTAAATTACAGTACATGAATACAGCTTCCACAATTGGCTGAAAGTGTTTTTCCATGATGCAAAACCTAATAATTTCTTCTGATTCTTTAGGAGTGATTAGTTTTGGGCTCAAAATATCTTTATAAGCAAGCAAAATGGCATTTAATGTGTTTTTATGTTCCTGTAATATCACTTCACTTTCTAAAGCAAATGTATTTAAAAACTGTGTTTTCCAACTCATTCAGTTCTTTTGTTACATTCTGATTGACTTGATTTATAAAATTTTTCAGTTTTTCTACTTGTTCTGCATTTTGATTTTTGTGATGTAATCACTTTATTTATCACTGTGCCTCTTGCTGCTGCCCATTTTTCCAGTCTGTCTATTCTTTCTTTTTCCTGTTCTTTATATATAGGTTTCACTACATACAGTACATTATATTTATGATATTTTCATTCCAACACCAATATATACATACATATACACATATTTAACTCTGTCGGTTTCGTAGATTATGCATTTTGTTTACAACATTATCTACAGCATTTTCATGTCATATGTTATCTATAACTTCAGTGGACCATGTATCTGTTTTTACTACTTTTACATGATTCCAGTGAACTACTTTTTCATTTAGATCACTTTCCTTAATTACGCAATATTTGTTTAATTTTAACACTTCTACAACTCTATATGGTCCAGTGAACTTGGGAGATGCCTTTACATTTGGCCCTTCTTGAACATGATTTTGTACATAAATTTGAGTGCCCACTGTAATGTCTGGTTTAGTGGTACTTTTATTATAATATCTGGCATGAGTGTTATGAACCTCTTTTAATTTTGCCCTTGTTTTCATGACTGTCTCGTAAGTACGTCTGGTCTTCCATGCAACAGTCATCATAGTTATAAGTATGTCTGGGTGGTGTTGAATCGTCAAAAAATGTGTTAGGCATTCTTTTCTGATAAATATATAGCAAATAATGCGGGGATTCTCCTATTGTCTCATTTACAGTATTATTCAATGTGAACTGTACGTCTTCTATTGCTAAGTCCCAATCTTCTGTCCGTGGGCTCACTAAAGTTTTCAGGATATCCTTTATTTTACTGTTAGTTCGTTCTACTGCTCCATTAGAACTTGGTTTATAAGCTGTTATTTGACACTTATTTGTTTCATAAAATTCACATATTTTCTTTAAAACATCACTAGTAAATTCAGCAGCATTATCAGAAAGAAGAACTTGTGGACATGAATGCCTTGTGATAATTCTAGATTTAAGAGCTTCTGCTACTGTAGCTGCATCTCTGTTTCTTATTGGTACGATTTCTACATATCTAGTAAGATAGTCTAAGAAGACTAATATTTGTTTATTTCCTCTAACAGTCGTTGGAAGTGGACCTAAAAAGTCCATATTTACTACTTGAAATGGATTTAATTCTGATGGACATTTTTCAAGTGAAGCTTTAAGATTTACGTTACCTTTATGTGTGTTACAAACTATACAGTTTTGTACAAAGTTTTTGGCACCTTCACTACAATTTGGCCAAAACTAATTTCTGGTTATGATTCTGCTTGTCTTTTTAATTCCTGGATGTCCTGCTAACTTATATGAGTGTGTTAGTTCTAAAACTTCTTTGATTAGTGTTTTTAGGATTTATAGTCGAGAACAACCATTCTTCCTTGTTGGCCTTTTACACAACAATCCATTTATTCTCTGTTGGCCTTTTACACAACAATCCATTTATTAAGTGAAAATCAGGTTTTAAGGATTCATCTAGTATTAACTGTCCTACTATTTGTCTGATTTCTGCATCGTTTTCTTGTTGTATTTTTACTCTTTCCAGATCTAAATCTACTACTTGACAACTAAAACAAAGGGTATTAGTGGTAATATATTTTTCTGTTTCTTCTTGAGATCTGGATAACGCATCTGGCAATTTAAATTTCCCTGGAATATATCTGAATTTTGGGGCAAATTCTAAGACTTCAATGAACCACCTATTGAACTTCATGTTGTTGGTAAAGGCTCTCTTTTTAAATAAGTCACAAATGGGTTTGTGATCAGTAAGCACATTAACCTTATGACCTAAAAGTGTGTCTAAATTTCTTTAAACCCCAATATAAAGCTAAACATTCTCTTTCTGCGGTACTATAGTTTCTTTCTCCTGGATTTAAAACTCTACTAGGATAATATACTGCCCTCATTCTAGTTTTAGCGTTTAGCAAAAATACAGCTCCTAGCCCTGTACTTGAGGCAGCTCCTAGCCCTGTACTTGAGGCATCACAAGCTAAGTAAAAATCTTTGGAAAAATCTGGGTAGACTAAAACCGGGTTCCTGGTCATTTTGCTCTTTAGTGTTTAAAAGGCTGTTTCTTGTTCATCCTTCCATTCGTAATTAACAGCCTTCTTTGTTAGTTCTGTCAAAGGTTTGGGTATAGTAGCAAAACCCTTTATAAAAGGTCTATAATAACCTACCATACCTAGGAACCTTCTTAATGCTTTCAATTAGTAGGAGCTGGGTAATCAATTATTGCCTTTATTTTACCTGCCTGCATGCGCAGTCCATCTTCACTAATTACTTGGCCCAAGTATTCTAAGGGTTTCATCAGGAACTGACATTTCTTTAATTTTATTTTTAGTCCTGCAATTCTTAATCTCTCTAGGACCACTTCTAATGTTCTGAGGTGACTTCCTAAGTCTTTGCTAAAAATGATTACATCGTCCAAGTATACTGCAACATTTTCTATATCTCCCAGAATTTGTCTCATTGCTATTAAGCAGTAAGGCTATCACGTTTAGGATCAATTTTAACTTTCTTGAACGCTTTCTTTTATTTTTCTCCGAGTGCGTTATACATCGTTCCAAATGATAAGTAATTCAAAACATCTTAAACTAATTAAATCATTTTCTTCATCACCAAAATCGTTCTTATTTCCGATTGTGATGTTTGTTTTTCTTAAGTCTTTTATAACCTTGTCTGTTGATTCTTCAACATCTGTGTGAAGATTTGCTATGGATTCTCCATCATAATGCTGGGTAAGGAATTTATTATTATTATATAGTGCATCACTTTGACTCACTGGTTCCCAGATTGATAAACAAATGTTTAAATTCAGTGTATTTGGTTATTTTGCTGGATCTAACTGAATTCAAAGTTCTATGTGCATCACTGCTTTCTGAACTAACAAGAAGCAAGGCTTCATTAATTTTAGCTCTTTCATTTGTAATTCCCCGTTGATATGCGACTGTCTGCATCAGCTAGCCACTGGTTCACAGAATAAGATTCTAGCCTATTTTCATCAGGATTTGAACTTTCAACTCTTCCACAGAATCGGTGGCTTGCGTAATGATCACTGCTTGCACTGTTGTACTAAATTGAAATGTGTTAGTATTATTAGTATTATTATTATTATTGCTATTTGTGTTAGTAGTGTTACTATTTTCTTGAGTTAATGATACTCGTAAACTTGGCACTGGAATTCGACTGTCTAACTGTCGTTGGTCCTAAATGGTAATGCCCATGTCTAATGGCATTTAACGATTCGTCAAATGAATCCTGCATGTTACCAGTATGCTAAAAATCATAAAAAAATTTATACACAACCACACAACAGTATTAAAAAAAATGTCATCAAAAGAATGTTATGTTATTAAAGATTCCTATCTACCAAACATCAAAAAAAAATAAGATAAAAATTTTTGGTAGAGAATTATAAAAGTTTTATACCTTGAGAGAGAGAACTTAAAAAAATCCACTCATAGAGAGAGAGAAGTAAAATAACTTTCCAATCACGACTTACTTATTTTCTGTTGTTGTTCAGTCTTAACTGTTGTTTGAACTGTTGCACTGGAACTGTTTTTCACTTTTCCTTTTGAGACCAACACTGTAGTTTGCTGTAGGCCCATCGTATCCTGTGGGTCTTGACTAAAATCGTCCTTTTCTTTCTTCACTGACCATTAGCGATTCGTCTTCTTAGAATTCACCAGTAATGTTGATTTTTAATGGGAATACTTCATCGTACACGTGAAATACACTCATCCGTTTTTAACAGATTGTGTATAGCAATCTGTTTGGGTGTGTTTTGACAGTTGCCAAAACACATGCTACTGTGCTGTTACTGCTGTCGCTGAATGCTTGCGTTGTATTCTCGTGGTTCACTTGTTTTTATCTTCGGGGAATAATATTTCTTAGTTGTGGGTTTTCTGAGTGGTAATGTTTATAATGCTTATTTCATTTCGAATGTTTCTGCCATTGGCGTTTGTAGTGCAGAATGTTTTCGCAGTCTGTTATGATTCACTTTGTTGTCTGTTTCTAAATTCTTGAGTGTGTAGGCTAATTGTTCGTTTGTTGATTCGTTCTTCACACTGCACTTATTATTTACGTCTTCCTCGGATCCCACCACTGCCACCATTTATGTGATGTATTTCTCCTTTTGCAATGTTTCTTTAACACCTTTTGTTATGACGTTCCTTTCTTATTAGTTATTGTATTTGTTGCCCATGTTAAGAAGTTTATATTTTTCTTTATAGATGCTTCATCGTCTCTGGCTTTGTTGTTATAGTAGCGTTTGAGTCCCAGGAAGCTTTAGGAAGACACAGTGCAGCTTTCTTACTTCATTAACACACTAGTGAAAATAACACTGTACATATACAAGTTAATATATATACAAGTTAAGTAGTATGAATACGAATCGAAGTGTGAGCCTTCCTTTCTTCTCAACCCACAACTGATGAGTCTCACGACCTCACTCCTCTGCTTCTCTATCTTCTATCTGCTTCTTTTCTGTTCTGCTTCTCTCTCTCTCTTCAAATTTACTTTTTCAAGGTTCTTGGAAGGAAAATGCCCATCCCATCAATAGGCACACCATAGCTCCTGTCCTGCCCTTGTTAGACGTCCTAATTGGTTGGAACTTATCTAACAACATGCCTTTGGGTGTAACTAGATGAATTAATCCCTCCTATGAAGGAGGAGACTCATGACGTCACTGGAAGTCTTAATTTCTAGCGAGAATGGATAGGTAAGCACACAGGTGAGACGTGTAAACATTCCTTAATGATTTCCATAGATTAAACTTGTGCCCGTGTTTTGGCTATGCAATCACAACACAGAAAGTGTTGGTACTCTCTCTCTCTCATTTCATTATTATTCCATTCTCTCTCTCTCTATTATTCATTCTCTTTCTATATCACTGGTTCTCTTCTCATTTCTTTTTCCCTCTCTTATATTTGCATTATTCCTTACTAATATTCTCCCAGCTATCATTACAATTCATCCGTTGCCGCCAGAATCAAGTAAGCATCCTTGGCTGATCAGTTATTGTTTAATTTACGTAATTTTTTCACGGCCCTGCATGCCAAGAATGCACGTAACCTGTCACTTGAAGCCATGAATTAACCTCAAAGACAGACGTTAATTAACCAAAGGTCGCCAGTTAAGGGTAATTAACCTTAACAAAGAATATTCGAAGAATAAAGACTTTATGATAAACGTCACCAACTGCGGACGCAGAAAAAATCTCTACTTGTTAAGATGGTATTAAATACAAAGACGCAACAGTTCTCCCAAACAATGAGCGCTAGGCATAACGAATACCAGAGTATTAAAAATTACTTGCTTGCCTAAATCCCCAAGACTTACTGGGATAATTCGGCTAACGCTAAACAATATAATAATTTGGCTTAATCTTAGACTTCGTACAAGCGATTGCCTTAAATGGTGGCTGGAGAATGAAACAAAGAAAGATTTGGAAATACAGAAAAGAGGATAAAAGAATGGGCGAAGTTTTGAACAAAAACACAGACTTTACCTTAGGACGAAGTGTTGATGCGCATTCAACGGACGATCGGAAGTTCTGGAAAATGCTTCTTCACTTCACTAATAGAAATAATAGATAAAAGGGCGGAGAGGCCAAAAGAACGTGTTGTCTCCCCGAAAGCTTGATTCTCTCTCTCGTTCGCTGACCGGCCTGGGTCAAACAGGCCTGCAGTCATGCCTTAGGCGTCTATGCTCTGTTAAAAACATTCGCCAAGAGAGACAGGTAGAAAGGAAAAAAGGACTTTAGGACCACCTATTCTTAAGGCTGGATATGGAAATTTCCCTATAGGGTGAAATGCCTAAATGCTACTGAGTTCCTTCCTACACGCAAACGTTACAATCCAAACTGCCTACGTGATTTGGCCGCTACAACGGACGTTGGTTCATCTGATAGAACTACAAAGAAATACATTGAGGGCGAACAGCAGTAATATTTATATATATATATATATATATATATATATATATATATATATATATATATATACACACATATATACTTATATATATATACATATACATATATTTATATATGCATAAACTACATTTTATATATAAACACAGTATATATATATATATATATATATATATATATATATATATATATATATATATATATATATATATATATATAGTATATGTAGAACACATAACATATATACATATAATGTATATGTATTTACATGTTTATATAGAAATATATATAAAATGTATGCATGTTCATATTTATTAATATATATATATATATATATATATATATATATATATATATATATATACATATATATATATATATATATATATATATATACATACATATGCTTAAAAATCACAGTATATGCCCATGACTTCAGTGTATAAGCAAATTCTTCACAGGAAAATAACAGGTAGAAGTTCAGTTTCTGCCTGTCATTTTCCTTTGGGATTTGGGATATAATATAATATATATATATATATATATATATATATATATATATATATATATATATATATATATATATATATATGTATGTATATGTATATATATACATATATATGTATATGTGTATATATACATATATGAATATATACATAGGTAGTGATAGCTAAGAAATATACCAAAATAATGAGACCTTACAGACCTTACAGACCTTACAATTCGTTCATCTTTGCCCCAGGTCCCTCAGTGTGAGGCGCCTTTGATGTCTACCAGAGAGTTGCTAACGCATCTTCCGGTATATTTTGCATCTTCCAGTCTTGGATGGTCTGGGATGCATCTTAGATATTTGTCAAGCTTATTCTTAAACACATCTACGCTCACTCCTGTTATGTTCCTCAGATGAGCTGGTAGCGCATTGAATAGACGCTGCATTATCGATGCTGGTGCGTGGTGGATTAATGTCCTGTGTGCTTTCCTTAATTTTCCTGGTATAGTTTTTGGCACTATTAATCTACCTCTGCTTGCTCTTTTGATAATTTTAGTTCCATGATATTTTCGGTAATTCCTTCTATCTGTTTCCATGCTTGAATTACCATGTATCGTTCTCTTCTCCTTTCAAGACTATATAAATTTAAGAATTGTAGTCTTTTCCCAGTAGTCAAGGTCCTTAACTTCTTCTATTCTAGCTGTAAATGACCTTTGTACACTCTCTATTTGTGCAATATCCTTTTGGTAGTGTGGGTACCATATTATATTGCAATATTCAAGTGGACTAAACGAACGTACGTTTTATAAAGCATAATCATGTGTTCAGCTTTTCTTGTTTTGAAGTGCCGGAACAACATTCCCATTTTTGCTTTGCATTTTGCCAATAGAATTGCTATTTGATCATTGCATAACATATTCCTATTCAACATCACACCAAGGTCTTTAACTGCTTCCTTGTTTGTGATTGTCTCATTATTAGGTCCTTTATATGCATATAGCATTCCTACTTTATCACCATAGTTCATTGATTCAAATTTATCAGAGTTAAATACCATCCTATTTATCTCTGCCCATTTATATATTTTATTTAGGTCTCTTTGTAGCGAGTTCCTATCTTCATCACAAGCAATTTCTCTACTTATTCTTGTGTCATCTGCAACTTCTTACTACTGAGTCCTTAACATTACTGTCTATGTCTGCAATCATAATCACAAACAGCAATGCAGCTAACACCGTACCTCTGTGGTACACCGGATATTACCGTAGCTTCATCCGATTTCTCATCGTTTGCAATCACTATCTGTTTTCTGTTTTGCAAAAATTCTTTTATCCATCTTCCTACTTTGTCAACAATGTTATGTTTTCTAATTTTTTTCGCTAATATATTATGATCTACCTTGTCAAAAGCTTTTGCAAAGTCTAGGTAAACCACATCTGTATCTTTTCATTTATCATATTTTTATATATGCTTTCATGGTGGACTAACAGTTGGGTTTGTGTACTTTTTTTCCGGGTACAAAACCATGTTGTCCTATATTGAACAATCTATTTTTCATTAAATGTTTCATTATATTTTTTTATTACCCTTTTCATATACTTTCATAATATGAGATGTCAGACTCACAGGCCTATAATTACTTGCCTCTAGTCTTGAACCACTTTTGAAAGTAGGAGTAATATATGCTAATTTATGCTCATCATAAATCTTGCCTGTATCTATACTTTGTCTTAATAATATTGCTAGCGGCTTTTTGATTGAATGAACCACTTTCTTTAACAATATGACAGGTACTCCATCTGGTCCTGCTGCTGATCCATTTTTAATTTCATTAATAGCCTGCACAATATCGGCTTCTGTAATATCTATATCTGATAAGTATTCAGTATTTTCATCTCTTATTTCTGTATCATTATCTTCATTTTCAATTCTAGGTGTAAATTCACTCTTATATCTTTCTGCTAATATGTTACATATTTCCTTTTTTTCATTCGTTAATCGCCCTTCAATTCTTAGAGGGCCTATTTCTACTCTTATTTTATTCATCTTTTTTGCATATGAATAAAAAATTTTAGGGTTTTGCTTGATATTTTGTAGAGTAATTTCTTCTAGGTTCCCTTTTTCATTTTCTTTTGATTGTATAATCTTTTTTTCTGCATTTTCTATCTTACTTTTTAGTTCCATCACTTTCCATGCATTCTTTTCTTTTGCAAGAGCTTTTTTCCACTTTCTAATTTTCTGGAACAAGATCCTTCTGTCTCTTGGAATTCGTGACTGATGATTACTTTTTTTCTTCGGTATATATTTTTCCACTATTTCCTCTAATATTTTATATAATATATCGGTATTTACCTGTATATCATCACTTACAAATATATTTTCCCATTCTTTGTTTAATTCTTCATTTATTTTTGACCAATTTATATTCTTACTATAGAAATTGTATTTTCCATATCCTTCCCATTTTTTCGTTTCTTGCTTTTCTCTGTTTTCATATGTTCTGGAACGGACTGTTAGTTCTATGACATTATGGTCCGAAATACTCGTGTTATATACTATTATTTCTTTAACATAGTTCACCTCGTTCACAAATACTAGATCTAAAATATTATCCTTTCTTGTTGGTAGGTGATTTATTTGCTGAATGTTATGTTCTAGTAGCATATCTAATAGCTTTTCAAATTGCCTCTTATCTTCTGCACTACTATTGCTCTCTTTTTATATGTATAAATACAACCACAGTCTCCTATTCGTTCTTTCCATTCTACAAAAGGAAAGTTAAAGTCTCCGGTTAGGAGTATAGTCCAATCCTTGTGATTTCTACATATTTCATCCAATTTTTTCAATTATTATGTCAAACTCTTTAGTATTAGGGGTCTATATATTACAATGTTCACTAATTTTTCATATTCAAATTCTACCGCTATTAATTCACATTCTGTGTTACTATATTTCTCACAGATTTTTCCTTGATTGGCATCTCTCCCATATATCATGTTCCCCTTGATTTCTATTTTTTCTATCTGATCTATAAGTTTGGAAACCCTTTATCTGGTCATCATTACCAGTCTCTTGGGAATACCAGGTTTCACTTATATTCAATATTTCTATTTTTTCATTTTGGGTTAGTTCTTCTAAGAACTCTATCTTTCTTTTTGAGTTACTCGAAACTAAACCCTGCGCGTTCATCACTATGATGGTTTGCGTATTATCTCCATAATCTAATATGGGTAATAATAAGGATTTTCCCATGTCTCTTTCCTGTTCTGATATGTTGATCTTTTTTTCATTTCCAGAAATTCGTACATTAAAAAATCCAACTTTTCCATTATACTTGTTCTTCCAGCTTCATATTTATTCACTTTGTGCATAAACCTGCACTTATCTCCATATCTGCACCATCCCTTAGCATCATAGATACATTGCTTGTTCCTTGTGCTATATCTAGGTGCTGATGGCTCATATCGTGGTGCTGACATTTCATAATGTGTTGTTGGCTTGTTTTTTGCCTTCATCACATGATCTTTGTTCTTTTCTTTATTTGTTTCATTTTTACCTTGATTTTTTATATGTATTTGATTTTGATTTTGGTTTTTCATGGCTACAGGATGCATGTACCTACATTTCTTATTAAACCTACATCCATTTCCTTCTTTCCATTTTCTACATATTTTTGGATGTAGATCGCTGCATTCCTCTTCATAGCCATCTAGATATGCACATTTGCCATATATCTCATAATTGTGACATATCTTGGGATGTTTGTAATAACACCTTTCACCAAACCTGCAATTCCCTCTTTTCAAAAGGGTGCATACTGTGTCTTTCTTTTCTTTTCTTTTTTCTTGTTCTTTCCCATCAGTATGGAGATCCGGGTAACCTCTTTGGGATTTTATTTTGATTTATCATGTCATAATTTATTTCTTCATAAGTATGTTGCTGTATTGCCTCATATGTAGAATCTATGAGTTTCTCTGCATCCATACTATTATCCTGTTCTTTGTTTTCATTAATCTTTTCCCTCTCTTCAGTCTTATTTTCTTCTTTTCTATTTTCCTCTTCTTCCTCTTCTTCATCCTCTTCATCTTCTTCATCCTCCACAATCTGTACATTAAGTCTTGATTTAATGACCTTGTCTATCCATACTAGACATGTTGAGCAAAATATTTTTGTGTCCTTATTTCTATTTTGCTCAACTTCAGCACATGAAGGGTGTGTCGGTACGTGCAAGCATAGCATTTCCTAATCAGGTTTTGTGGATTTACAATGCTATACCACACTCTACATAGTTTACATGCTTTAGGCATCCGTTTGCCTATTGCATCAATCAATATATTCACTAATTCCACCGTACTTATTTTCTTTGATGGAATGTGTTGATTTTTGTAGATTTTCTTTATAAGTCTTTTGATAACCTGAACTTTCATTGGTATCCCTTCTATTATTTTCATTATATTTTCAGCAGATTTGCTCCAATTTGAAGGATCGTATCCTTTCAATATGTCTGTGAATGATTTTACATCTTTTTGGTCGATGTTGCAATTTATCTCCACGATCAGCAGACCAAGTTCCCTTCCTGCCAATTCATCATATTGAATATCTCCTATGCATGCAAGATTTCTCCACCTTTTGCCACTATTGGTTGAGAGAGAGAGAGAGAGAGAGAGAGAGAGAGAGAGAGAGAGAGAGAGAGAGAGAGAGAGAGAGAGAGAGAGAGAGAATTTCAAAACATCTCTGTGTTTTGGCTATACCATTACCATAAGGACAGAACTCAGGAACAAAGAGATTTGTAAACTAGCACTAGAACAGCAAAACCGTTTTGTGATTAGAACAGCAAAACACGTGTACGTATTATGATTGTGTTGTGGTTACTGCACTTAATTGAGTTAGTAATCACGAGGAATTCATAACAAAACGCAAGGTAGCCTTGTGGTGGAATAACAGCCAGAAAAATTCATAATTTTGGTGTTTTAGAGACTCCTCCTTGAGGGAGGTACAACTTCAAAAATAGGGCATTTCAGATAATCTGCATGACCAATTAACATCAATGAAGGCGGGACAAAAGCAAGACTCCCCGCCTATTAGGGCAGGACAATCTTTTCCAAAAATCATTGAAAAAGGTCCAGTTGAGAAGCAGTAGAGCAGAGAAGTAAAGACAGCATAGACGAGAGAAGGAGCAACTAACGTACAAAGAAGGTGTGAGGTTGCAAGCCTCATCACTTGTGGGTTGATATAAGAAGACAGGCTCACATTGACTCACCCTATATTTTCTACTGCAGATCACCTTGTACCTCTATTGTAAAGTTACTTTTTTGGTGCTAACAAAGAAAGAAAAATCAATTGTGTCTTCTTAAGACCTCTTGGGGAAAACTATGCTACTACATAACAAGCTTAGAAAGATCAACATCTATAAAGAAATAATCTCCTTAAACGAATAGCAGATATAAACAGAAGAATAATAAAGAAATGAACATTACATAAATGGTGCCAGCTGAAGAGGATCCAAAAAAAAAAAAGAAGACGAATAGTGCAGTATAAGGCAGTGTGAAGGACACATACCAGAATTTATAACAAGGGACTCTCTGCAAACGTCAACAGCCGAAAAATAACGCGAAGTGCATCATAACATTGGCGAATGACAACCAGCGAAACAGAAACAACAACCCAAACGTACTAGTCAAAACCCTGTAGTATCCAGCGAAGCAACAACAATGACGACTGTGTGAACGACTGAACGTTTAAAAACAAGTGAACGTCTGAATGTCTACAAGTGAACGTATCCTGAAGGCAGTGGCAGACTGTATCCCGAACGTATCCTGAAGACAGCATCTACAAGAAAACGGCAAGGTTCACAGCATATCCTGAAAGTCTACAGAGAACGACAACTGTGTGTTGATAACGACTGACACACAAGCAAAAGGCAGCGAACGAAGCGTCTACTGAGAGCAACGAATACTACGCAGTCACAGAACTGAAAAACAGTTGAAGAAACCACTAAAGTTTACGACTGGAAGACGGCAGCAGAAAATATGTAAGTTGGAAAATTGATTCTCTCAAAAGTTCTCTCTCTCAGTGAGTGCAATTTTTCTTAATAATCTCTATAAAAGGGTATAAGACTTTTATGATTATCTCTCTCTAAAGGTATATCATTTATAGTTCTCTCTCAACAATTTTTTTTTTATTGATTTTTTTGTCTGAGGTTTGATAGATAGGAATTTTTAATAACATACCATGATTTTTATGATGTATTTTTGAATAGTGTTGTGTGTTTGGGTACAGATTTTCATATGATTTTTGAATACCAGTGTAATGCAGAGTCCGTTTGATGCATTGAGGAATGCAATTAGAAATAGCCCTTATCATTTAAGACAAACAGCAGATAGACAAAGTCGAATTCCAGCACAAAGTTCACAAATATCATTTACTCAAGGAAGTACTAACACAAGTAGCAATAACAATAACACTACCCATACTAACACATGTCAATTTAGAACAATGGCACAAGCAGCAATCATTACGCAAGCCACACGATTCTGTGGACGAGTGGAAGGTTCAAACCCTGACAAACTTAGATTAGAATCATATTCTGTGAACCAATGGTTAGCGGACGCAGACAGTCGTATGTCCACAAATAGAATACCAGATGAAAGAACAAAGATTAATGAAGCCTTGCTTTTGGTTAGTTCAGAAGAGGGTGATGCACACAGAACTTTGAATTCAGTTAGATTCAACAACATAACAACATATGCTGAGTTTAAATGAATCTGCTTATCAATATGGGAACCAGTGAGTCAAAGTGATGCCTTACATAATATTAATAGATTCATCAGCCAACATTACGACGGGGAATCAATAGCAAACCTTCACACTGATATCGAAGAAGCAACACACAAAGTGATAAAAGACTTAAGAAAAAAAAAACATTACCACAGGAGGTAAGAATGATTTTGGGGATACAGAAACTGATTTAGTCAGTTTGAGATATGTGTTAAATTACTTGTCATTTGGAACAATGTATAATGCACTTGGAGAAAAAGAGAAGAAAGCGTTCAAGAAAGTCAAAATTGATCTTAAAAGTGATAGCCTTACCACTTTAACAGCAATGAGACAAGAAATTCAGAAGAAAGAGATAGATTTTTCTAAGGAATTTGTAGGGGTAACAAACAAAATGAAAGGAAAGGCAGAAATACCAATGAGTCATATAAAAGAAATAATATGTACAATGATCATTCCAGACAAGTAGGGAATAGACAAACTTCCTTTCAAAGGAACTGTGCACAAAATACTAGAAGAAAGTGGAATCCAAACCAGAAGGGAAGACAAAATCAACCGAGGAATGGACTATTCCATGGTCCACCCATGAGATATCATAATGGTCAATATCCAAATACAAATAACTCAAAACCAGAGAATTATGCAGCTCAAGGAGCTAGACCAAAAATAACATGTGAGAACTGCGGGTATACAGATCATTCCACTAATGAATGCAGAAAGCCTAAAATCTGTGCAGTTTGCAAAAAGATTGGGCATTTAACTAAATACTGTTGGTTCAATAATAAGGAAGCCAATAAAGAGACTGTAGAGATAAGTAACAGTCGCCCGAAAATAAATAAAGCATCTAACCAGTGACATTTCACCTTTCTACAGAGAAAAGAAAATGAATCACTTCAAGGAGATGAAAGAGAAAAAGAAGAAAAAGTTATAATGGGAAATGAAGGTTCATCCGCATTTTCCTATTTACATAGCAAAGAAGTAATATTTTCCATGAAAGAGGAAGGAATAAATAGAGAAGATCTGCCTATAGTATAAATTCCAATAAAGGGAAAGATATGCACAGTACTCATTGATTCAGGTAATAAGGTAAATATAATTGATAAAATAACTAACTAGATATTTAGACATTGCAGAAACTCAGATTCAGAGTCAAAACAGAGTAATACAAGGAGTACCAGGGAAACATTAAAAGTCTAGGGAATGTGAACCTAGAAATTGATATATCACATAAATTTATTGAAAGTTTCCTAGTTTTAGACGACATATTTTTTCCCGCACAAGTACTGTTCTCATTTAAGTCAATGAAGAGATGTGGAATGATATTAGATTGTAGTGAAGGCAAGATTAGCCTGAAACAAGATAATCGGAAGAGCGTATGTTTCACGCTTGACGAAGAAAAGTTTCACCCAAATCTGATCAATTTGTCTGAGACAGTTTCGACAAGCAAGATGAACGTACAGGAAAGACAGAAAAGTAACCACAACAAGCAAGATAAAAGGAAAATAGATAGAAAAGAGGAATTCCAACGATCCCAGAATACAGAATTGCTGAGAAGTGCACATCTCAACAATACACATGTAGATGATATACACCCCAAATATCAATAATTACTCACATATGAATAATGGTGATCACCAAAACACTGAATCTAACGAAAATCAAGGCGCCTACACTTACGGTTGCAGCAATGTAGTAATGAATTATGAAGGAAAATACTCTTAGATGAAATAAATAAATCAGACATAAATAGTATAATAGAAGTAACAGAAGAAACCACTGGAGATGCAGAACTTTGCTATTTGTCAGCCACAAAAAAAGAATTATGTTGTGTTAGCACAACTGATGATAATAAAGTACAATTTATACTCAACAGAGCCGTAACTTTGTATCCAAAATGTTTAACAAAGACATATTTGAGATCGAGAGAGGATGTCAGGGGTAAGGATGTTCTATTACTGAATGAAGAGTTGCCAGATTTTGTCAGGATGGATAATTCACTTGTCCACATGAACAATAATAACAGCGAGGTTTATGTCCACAATTATTCAGATAACATACTAACACTATGCGCAGGCATTGTCTTTTGCATAGGAACCCCTATTAACGATCCTTTTCTAACAATAGAAGAAAAGGCATTTTTCTCTATAACTGGCCAAAACTCTCAACTTACTTCAGAAGTAAACAAAACAGATTTTCCAGAAAATAGACACAAGTTAACTCAGATGTTAGAGAAATACAGATGTGTAATAGCTATAGAAGGAGATAAACTAGGAAGAACAAATGTTCTACAATATAGAATTTTATTAGGTGATGGAGCCAAGCCATTTTTCATTCCTAATTACAGATTACCCATAAGCCAGAGACCCATAGTTGACAAGTTGATAGAGGAAATGAAAGAAGATGGAGTAGTAATTCCTTCTAAATCTCCATATAATTCCCCACTGTTACTTGTTCCAAAGAAAGATGGTAGTTGGAGACTTGTAATAGATTACAGGAAGTTAAATTCCAACACAGTTCCAGATAGAATGCCGATGCCAGTAATTAAGGACATGTTAGCTCAATTAGGAGGGGCCAAAATATTTTCATCCTTAGATTTGCTTAGTGGATATTGGCAAGTACCTCTAGATGAAGAATCGAAACCATTCACAGCCTTCAGTACACATAAGGAACATTTACACTTTGAAGTAATGCCATTTGGACTCACATCAGCCCCATTAACAATTGTCAGGTTAATGCTACAAATTCTAGGGGACATAGAAAATGTTGCAGTATACTTGGACGATGTAATCATTTTTAGCAAAGGCTTTGAAAGTCACCTCAGGACATTAGAAATGGTCCTAGAGAGATTAAGAATTGCAAGACTAAAATTAAAATTAAAGAAATGTCAATTTCTGATGAAATCTTTAGAATACTTGGGTCATGTAATTAGTGAAGATGGATTGCGCATGCAGGCAGATAAAATAAAGGCAATAGTTGACTTCCTAGCTCCCACTAATTTGAAACCATTAAGAAGTTTCCTAGGTATGGTAGGTTATTATAGACCTTTTATAAAGGGTTTTGCTACTATACCCAAACCTTTAACAGAACTTACAAAGAAAGACTTAGAAAGTCACCCCAGGACATTAGAAATGGTCCTAGAGAGACTAAGAATTGCAGGACTAAAAATAAAATTAAAGAAATGTCAATTTCTCATGGAATCTTTAGAATACTGGGGTCATGTAATTAGTGAAGATGGACTGCGCATGCAGGCAGGTAAAATAAAGGCGATTGTTGATTTCCCAGCTTCCACTAATTTGAAAGCATTAAGAAGGTTCCTAGGTATGGTAGGTTATTATAGACCTTTTATAAAGGGTTTTGCTACTGTACCCAAACCTTTAACAGAACTTACAAAGAAACACATCAATTATGAATGGAAGGATGAACAAGAAACAGCCTTTCAAACACTAAAGAGCAAAATGACCAGGAACCCGGTTTTAGTCTGCCCAGATTTTTCCAAAGACTTTTACTTCGCTCGTTATGCCTCAAGTACAGGACTAGGAGCAGTATATTATGATAGTAGAGTTTTAAATCCAGCAGAAAGAAACTACACTACCACAGAAAGAGAATGTTTATCTTTGTATTGGGGGTTTAAAGAAATTTAGACACATACTTTTAGGTCATAATGTTAATGTGCTTACTGATCACAAACTCATTTGTGACTTATTTAAAAGGAGAGCCTTACCAACAACATGAAGTTCAATAGATGGTTCATTAGTGTACTAGAATTTGCCCGAAAATTCAGATATATTCCAGGGAAATTTAACACCTTGGCAGATGTATTATCCAGATCTCAAAAAGAAACAGAAAAATGCATTACCACTAATACCTTTTGTTTTAGTTGTCAAATAGTAGATTTAGATCTGGAAAGAGTGAAAATACAACAAGAAAATGATGCAGAAATCAGACAAATAGTAGGACAGTTAATGACAGATTTTCAATTAATAAATGGACTGTTGTATAAAAAGCCAACAGAGAAGAATGGTTGTTCTCGTCTATACATCCCAAAAACACTCGTCAGAGAGGTTTTAGAACTAACACACTCATATAAGTTAGCAGGACATCCAGGAATTGAAAAGACAAGCAGAATCATAACCAGAAATTAGTTTTGGCCACATTGTAGTGAAGATGCCAAAAACTTTGTACAAAACTGTATAGTTGGTAACACACATAAAGGTAACGTAAATCTTAAAGCTTCACTTGAAAAATACCCATCGGAATTAAATCCATTACAACTAATTACAATGGACTTTTTAGGTCCATTTCCAACCACTATTAGAGGAAATAGACAAATATTAGTCTTCTTAGACTATTTAACCAGATATGTAGAAATCGTACCAGTAAGAAACAGAGATGCAGCTACAGGAGCAGAAGGTCTTAAATCTAGAATCATCACAAGACATTCATGCCCACAAGTTCTTCTTTCGGACAATGCTGCTGAGTTTCCTAGTGATGTTTTAAAGAAAATATGTGAATTTTATTAAATAAATAAGTGTCAAATAACAGTTTATAAATCAAGTTCTAATGGAGCAGTAGAACGAACTAACAGTAAAATAAAGGATATCCTGAAAACTTTAGTGAGCCCACGGACAGAAGATTGGGACTTAGCATTAGAAGACGTACAATTCACTTTGAATAATACTGTAAATGAGACGGTAGGAGAATCCCCGCATTATTTGCTATATGGTTATCAGAAAAGAATGCCTAACACATTATTAGACGATTCAACACCACCCAGACATACTTAGAACTATGATGACTGTTGCATGGAAGACCAGACGTACTTACGAAACAGTCATGAAAACAAGGGAAAAATTAAAAGAGGGTCATACTACTCATGCCAAATATTATAATTAAGGTACCATTAAACCAGACATTAAAGTAGGTACTCAAATTTACATACAAAATCATGTTCTAGAAGGGCCAAATGTAAAGGTATCTCCTAAATTCACTGGACCATGTAGAGTTGTAGAAGTGTTAAAATTAAACAAATATAGAGTAACCAGTGAAAGTGGTCTAAAGGAAAAAGTAGTTCACTGGAATAATATAAAAGCAGTAAAAATAGATCCATGGTCCTCTGAAGATACAGCACATAACACATGAAAATGGTGTAGATAAATGCGGCTCATCTTTATGATAATCTTATTTGGACTAATTTCCTCAGAAGTGGAAATAAGAAAAGGATCATTGTTGAAAAGACATGGAAACGTTAAAATGATTAAGGACTTAGGAATAATTAAGCTAGACATATCATCAGTGTTAAGCAATGAGAAAAAGTTAAAGGACATACAACAGGATATTGGGAGAATTCTGCAGAAAGGGGATACTAACAGAGTACATTTTTGTTAGAAAACTTAAGTGCAGAAATAGAAATGACTGTAAAAACCAGATAAAAGTGATCTCTCCTACCTTTCATTGGAACTGCTTTAAACACATTATTTGGAGTAGCCACAGAATCGAATGTTGAACATGAAAAAGAAAGAATTGACAGACTAGAAAAGTGGGCTGCAACAAGAGGAGCAGTAATAAGTATGCATATAAAGGTCCTAATGATGAGACAATCACAAATAAGGAAGCAGTTAAAGACCTTGGTGTGATGTTGAATATAGGAATATGTTATGCAATGACCAAATAGCAATAATATTGGCAAAATGCAAAGCAAAAATGGGAATGCTGTTCCGGCACTTCAAAACAAGAAAAGCCGAACACATGATTATGCTTTCTAAAACGTACGTACGTAGTCCACTTGAATATTGTAATATAATATGGTACCCACACTACCAAAAGGATATTGCACAAATAGAAAGTGTACAAAGGTCCTTTACAGCTAGAATAGATGAAGTTAAGGACCTTGACTACTTGGAAAGACTACAATTCTTAAATTTATAGTCTTGAAAGAAGAAGAGAACGCTACATGATTATCCAGGCATGGAAACAGATAGAAGGAATTACTGAAAACATCATGGAGCTAAAAATATCAGAAAAAGCAAGCAGAGGTAGATTAATAGTGCCCAAAACGATACCAGGAAAACTAAGGAAAGCACACAGGACATTAATCCACCGCGCACCAGCATCGATAATGCAGCGTCTATTCAATGCGCTACCAGCTCATCTGAGAAACATAACAGGAGTGAGCGTAGATGTGTTTAAGGATAAGCTCGACAAATATCTAAGATGCATCCCAGACCATCCAAGACTGGAAGATGCAAAATATACCGGAAGATGCATTAGCAATTCTCTGGTAGACATCAGAGGTGCCTCACACTGAGGGACCTGGGGCAACCCGAACGAACTGTAAGGTCTGTAAGGTAAGGTCTGTCTCTCTCTCTCTCTCTCTCTCTCTCTCTCTCTCTCTCTCTCTCTCTCTCTCTAGTGAGTGAGAAAGAAGAGAGCTGAGGGCTGTATCTATCCCTCTCGTTCTCTCTACTTTTCCCCCCAAGTCTCTTTCTCGTGAGTGAGAGAGCCGAGGGCTGTGTCTGTCCCTCTCGTTTTCTCTCTATAGAAAGAAAACGAGAGTGATAGATACTTGACCCCTCGTTTCTCTCTCTCTCAAGAAAGAGAGACTTTTCCCAGTCTCTCTCTCTCTCTCTCTCTCTCTCTCTCTCTCTCTCGAGAGAGAGAGAGAGAGAGAGAGAGAGAGAGAGAGAGAGAAGTAAGTAAGTATAGCTTAGTTTTACCAGACCACTGAGCTGATTAACAGCTCTCCTAGGGCTGGCCCGAAGGATTAGACTTATTTTACGTGGCTAAGAACCAATTGGTTACGAGAAAGAGAGAGAGAGAGAGAGAGAGAACGAGAGGGATATATACAGCCCTCAGCTCTCTTTCTCACTCACTAGAGAGAGAGAGAGAGAGAGAGAGAGAGAGAGAGAGATTTGGGGAAAGTCTCAATCAAAAGAAAATGAAAAATGGAACCTAGAAGAAATGACACTACAAAATATCAAGCAAAACCCTAAAATTTTTTTATTCATATGCAAAAAGATGAATAAAATAAGAGTAGAAATAGGCCTTCTAAGAATTGAAGGGCGATTAACGAATGAAAAAAGGAAATATGTAACATATTAGCAGAAAGATATAAGAGTGAATTTACACCTAGAATTGACAATGAAGATAATGATACAGAAATAAGAGATGAAAATACTGAATACTTATCAGATATAGATATTACAGAAGCCGATATTGTGCAGGCTATTAATGAAATTAAAAATGGATCAGCAGCAGGACCAGATGGAGTACCTGCCATATTGTTAAAGAAAGTGGTTCATTCAATCGCAAAAGCCGCTAGCAATATTATTAAGGCAAAGTATAGATACAGGCAAGATTTATGATGAGCATAAATTAGCATATATTACTCCTACTTTCAAAAGTGGTTCAAGACTAGAGGCAAGTAATTATAGGCCTGTGAGTCTGACATCTCATATTATGAAAGTATATGAAAGGGTAATGAAAAAAAATATAATGAAACATTTAATGAAAAATAGATTGTTCAATATAGGACAACATGGTTTTGTACCGGAAAAAGTACACAAACCCAACTGTTAGTCCACCATGAAAGCATATATAAAAATATGATAAATGAAAAGATACAGATGTGGTTTACCTAGACTTTGCAAAAGCTTTTGACAAGGTAGATCATAATATATTAGCGAAAAAAAATTAGAAAACATAACATTGTTGACAAAGTAGGAAGATGGATAAAAGAATTTTTGCAAAATAGAAAACAGATAGTGATTGCAAACGATGAGAAATCGGATGAAGCTACGGTAATATCCGGTGTACCACAGGGTACGGTGTTAGCTGCATTGCTGTTTGTGATTATGATTGCAGACATAGACAGTAATGTTAAGGACTCAGTAGTAAGAAGTTTCGCAGATGACACAAGAATAAGTAGAGAAATTGCTTGTGATGAAGATAGGAACTCGCTACAAAGAGACCTAAACAAAATATATAAATGGGCAGAGATAAATAGGATGGTATTTAACTCTGATAAATTTGAATCAATGAACTATGGTGATAAAGTAGAATGCTATATGCATATAAAGGACCTAATAATGAGACAATCACAAACAAGGAAGCAGTTAAAGACCTTGGTGTGATGTTGAATAGGAATATGTTATGCAATGATCAAATAGCAATTCTATTGGCAAAATGCAAAGCAAAAATGGGAATGTTGTTCCGGCACTTCAAAACTAGAAAAGCTGAACACATGATTATGCTTTATAAAACGTACGTACAGAAGTCCACTTGAATATTGCAATATAATATGGTACCCACACTACCAAAAGGATATTGCACAAATAGAGAGTGTACAAAGGTCATTTACAGCTAGAATAGAAGAAGTTAAGGACCTTGACTACTGGGAAAGACTACAATTCTTAAATTTATATAGTCTTGAAAGGAGAAGAGAACGCTACATGGTAATTCAAGCATGGAAACAGATAGAAGGAATTACCGAAAACATCATGGAACTAAAATTATCAAAAAGAGCAAGCAGAGGTAGATTAATAGTGCCAAAAACTATACCAGGAAAATTAAGGAAAGCACACAGGACATTAATCCACCACGCACCAGCATCGATAATGCAGCGTCTATTCAATGCGCTACCAGCTCATCTGAGGAACATAACAGGAGTGAGCGTAGATGTGTTTAAGAATAAGCTCGACAAATATCTAAGATGCATCCCAGACCATCCAAGACTGGAAGATGCAAAATATACCGGAAGATGCGTTAGCAACTCTCTGGTAGACATCAAAGGTGCCTCACACTGAGGGACCTGGGGCAACCCGAACGAATTGTAAGGTCTGTAAGGTCTGTAAGGTCTCTCTCTCTCTCTAGTGAGTGAGAAAGAGAGAGAGCTGAGGGCTGTATCTATCCCTCTCGTTCTCTCTCTCTCTCGAGAGAGAGAAAGAGAGAGAGAGAGAGAGAGAGAGAGACTCGGGGAAAAGTCTCTCTTTCTTGAGAGAGAGAGAGAGAGAGAGAGAGAGAGAGAGAGAGAGAGAGAGAGAGAGAGAGAGAGAGGGACAGACACAGCCCTCGGCTCTCTCACTCACGAGAAAAGACTTGGGGAAAGTCTCTCTCTCTCTCTCTCTCTCTCTCTCTCTCTCTCTCTCTCTCTCTCTCTCTCTCTCTCTCTCTCTCTCTCTCGTGAGTGAGTGACAAAGAGAGAGAGAGCTGAGGTGTATCTATCCCTCTCTCTCTCTCTCTCTCTCTCTTCCTCTCTCTACAGAGAGACTTGGGGAAAGTCTCTAGAGAGAGGGAGAGAGAGAAAAAAAGAGGGGTCAAGTATCTATCACTCTTGTTTTCTCTCTTTTCTAGAGAGAGAGAGAGAGAGACTTTGGGGGAAAGTCCCTCCTTCTCTCTAGTGAGAGAGAAAGAGAGAGAGCTGAGGGCTGTATCTATCCCTCTCGTTCTCTCTCTCTCTCTATCTATCTCTCTAGAAAGAGAGAGACTTGGGGGAAAGTCTCTCTCTTTCTAGAGAGAGAGAGAGAGAGAGATGCAGCCTTCAGCTCTCGCACGAGAGAGAGAGAGAGAGAGAGAGAGAGAGAGAGAGAGAGAGAGAGAGAGAGAGAGAGAGAGAGAGAGAGAGAGAGACTTGGGGGAAAGTCTCTCCTCTCTAGTGAGAAAAGAGAGATAGCTGGGGGTTAGGTAAGGTCTCTCTCTCTTCTCTCTTACTCTATTGAGAGAGAAAGCTGGAGAACTATTTTCCTCGTGATGCTTAGCGTCTTCAGAGGTCTTCCTTTTTCCTTTTATTCACTTAATTTTTCGATTTTTCTAATTTCTCGAACTAATTTCAACCTTGTGTCTTTACTCTTCTTGTCCACTGATTTTTCCATTTCTCGTGTCATCAGTCCATTTTCATACAGATTCCATATGTTTCTACTTCGGCGAGCTTTCAATGAAGAGGTCTCCCTTTGTGGCTCCTGAAGAATCGTATACAGTCGTGTAATGTCGTCCTCTGTTCTCCGCAAGCCTTCCGTTTTTTTGGCTCC
Organism: Macrobrachium rosenbergii; assembly: GCF_040412425.1. Classification (NCBI taxonomy): domain Eukaryota; kingdom Metazoa; phylum Arthropoda; class Malacostraca; order Decapoda; family Palaemonidae; genus Macrobrachium; species Macrobrachium rosenbergii. The sequence continues at coordinate 13,074,247 of NC_089788.1, read as the reverse complement.
GTCCAAATTGGCTTTCAATTGCTTCTCCAGCCTCTGGTTTTCCTCTCTCAGCTCCTCGTCTCGTCGTCGCAGGAGCTCCATTTCTTCTCGCAGTTCCCGCGTCTGCTGATGGCGAAGGGATCTCAGTTCCTTTAACGCCTGCGTCTGCTGGTGGTGAATGGATCTCAGTTCCTTTAACGCCTGCGTCTGCTGGTGGTGAATGGATCTCAGTTCCTTTAACGCCTTCTCCTGTTTTCTAAGGACGTAGTCTTTCATAGCCAGCGCTTTTCTTAGATTTTTGGTTTCCTCTTCTTTCACTCTTACTCTTTTTATTAATTTTTCTTGATCCGCTAGTCTTTTCTTCAAGTCTTTAATCTCTTCATATTGCCCTCTTATATATTCTCTTTTGTCGACGACTTTTTCTACTGCTTTTTGTGCATGGCTTTGCAGATGTTTATTTAATCTGCCTTGCATTTCCAGGGATTCGTCTTTCTTTTTCATACTCAACATCAATTCATGTATCGTGCGTTTATAGGCCTTTATATCTGAATCGCGACTGATGAGGATTTCTTGTAATTCTTGGACTTGCGCCCTAAGGTTTTCAATTTCGGTACCTTTCTGTTTCCTGGCTTTCTGCTGACCACCGAAGAAATTGATTTTCCATCCTTCTGTTGCAAAAGAAGCAATCTCATTTTTAGGAGTATAGTTGCATAATAGCAAATCCATAAAATTATTAAAACAAGGCCTAAAGGCCCTTATACATCCAGTAACAAAATAACTGGCCAACAAATAAACTATATGAACAATATTTCTCAACATTTTCTTTGACTGGTATGTCATGGCTGTCGCAAGGATTGGTTTCAAAATCTGCCACCAGGAATCTACAGGATCCTTCGAGTCTCTTTGCGTCTGTCTGCAGCCTCTTTGGAGCGTTTGGATTCCATTCGAAGAATAGTCTGGGCTTCAGGGATCCAAGGTATAAGCGTTATTGAGGCAACATTTTCTTCATCGATTCTGTCGATTTAACCCTTAATAGGCAACCTGGGGTGCTTTGCACCCCACCACTTTCCAACTTTACAATGTTTGTGCTTTGGGATCCTTGAATATGCTAGTAGCCAGCTAGGCTTTTTGATATTGTTAGTTTGACTCAAGACCTTGAAGGAGTAAGGTGTATCATTACATTAGTGTCCATATTTACTTTGTGGTAAGCTTCATTGGTGTCCAAGAGACCCCATGTTACCATTAGTGTAAACATGTACGGGGTCTATAAGACCCCATGTTACTTACAGTGTAAACATGTAGGGGGTCAATAAGACCCCATGTTACCTTCAGTGTAAACATGTGTGGGGTTTGGAAGACCCCATGTTACTTTCAGTGTAAATATGTATGGGGTCTGGAAGACCCTAGGTTACTGTCTGTGTAACCATCCTTGGGGTCTGCAATACCCATTATTATAGCTAGTGTGTGCAAGTTTGATAATATATCATGCTTATGTTGCTGCATGTGTACACTTGCTTGGTCTACAGTACTATGTTATGTTTCCGTCATTACGATACTGTGTTACTGACTAGTGTATGAACTATAAATCAAATAATGTTAGTAAAAATTTCAGAATAACTTCATATACCATAAGCTCAAAAAGATATGTTGTGTATTGGGCTGCAGATAACCTTTTCTTTTCAAGTTGTTGCATAGAATTTTCCAATGTTATTGAAGAGTAATTAATTATTTTAAACTGTTTACTCTTTTCAAGGATTGTCAAACCGTATGATTTGAGAAAACACTGAATACTGGCTATATATATTTACCTATGTAAATACATAACTTTTTTTATTATTTCATAACATTTTACAAAGAATTCTAAATTATAATGTTTGCCATAATATATAACCTATCTATATTTTTTTTCAGAAATACATGTATTATAGTCTTTCAAGTTAAAAGACAATTAGACAATGTTTAGTAAAAAAACAATAACTGCTGAGGAAATGCAGACTATTCTTTTTGATGACGACAGTGATAACTGTGATGATATTGTTATAGAATGTGAAAATCTTGAAGTAATAAATGAGCCTGATAATCTAATAATTGAAGAAATTTATGATAGTGATGAGCATGAAGAATTTACTCCTGAAGTAATAGATGAACAAGAGGTTGAGACCCTTCCATTACAGAAGAAACGTGTTTCACCAAAGAAGCTGAATCGGCCTCCTTCAAGTGGCCCTACAACAAGCTCTATTTTTGCATCAACAAATGTTGCAGCACAAAGCCCAAATATCTCCAGAAGAAGTAATAAGAAAAGAGGGGAGGCTCTTCAACCAGATAAATGTCTGCATTCATTCAAGAAGGAGTGGTTACGGAGCCGTGATGGTCACAGATGGAGTACTCAGCCACAAGTTCCAACCCAGTCTGCACAATTAGACACTCATCCAGATTACAATGAGGGTCCCACAAATGAGGTTCAAACTGCAGTTCCACCACAAGATTTTCTTGATCTCTTCTTTGGTGATTTCTTTTACAGTGAGATACTACTTCATACAAATTCTCAAATCAAGGAATTGGCACCAGAGTTTAAGACAAAAAAAGCTACAATAGAACCTGCAACTCTAAATGAGATCAAAGCTCTTATTGGATTGCTGATTATGTCTGGTGCTAGGCAGGATAACCATGTTACGACTGAAGAAATGTGGAACCAGTATTTTGGTGCCCCTTTATATCGTGCAGCTATGAGTGAGAGGCGCTTTTGCTTTTTGATTCGATGCTTACGTTTTGACAACAAAGATACAAGAGATGAAAGGAAGAAAACTGACTGGTTTGCTGCAATAAGGACCATATGGACACATATCATAGATCGTTGCAAACAAAACTATAACCCAGGAGAGAATATCACAGTAGATGAGCAGCTATTAGCTTTCAGAGGTCGCTGTCCATTTAGAATGTATATAGCAAATAAGCCTGCAAAATATGGAATGAAGTTATTCATGGCATGTGATGTAAATTCTAAGTACATGCTAAATGCCATACCTTATCTTGGCTCCAATACAAACACACCCGCTGGAATACTTCAAGGTGAATATATAACTACAGAACTTGTAAAACCCTATTTTCATACTGATAGGACAATAACTACAGATAACTGGTTTACATCTTATTCATTGGCTATTGCTTTGAGAGAAAAGAAGCTAAAACTAATTGGAACACTACGCAAGAAGCCATACGTTCCATCAGAAATGCTAGAAACAAAGGACCGACTTGTGAGTTCATCAGCTTTCATATTTGATGAGAAGGTAACTATTGTTTCATACAAAGTAAAAAGTACTAAGATTGTACTGCTTTTATCAACCCTTCACCAAGATGCATCGATCAGTGAGAACACAAAACCAGAAATTATAATGTTTTATAATAAAACAAAAGGAGCAGTTGATACATTTGATCAAATGTGTGCTATGTACTCTTGTAGTAGACGCACCAGGCGATGGCCTCTTCGCATCTTTTATGGACTAATAAATGCAGTTACTATTAATGCATTCATACTATATAGCAACTTGAGGTTAGAGCAGGGATTAAAGAAGCTTGAAAGACGAGTTTTCATGCAAGAAGTAGCTTTAAGTCTCGTGAAACCATGGGCCCAAGAAAGACTGATGAGAGAAAGGATGCCTCGGCAGGTTACTTCTATCATCAAAGATGTTTTCAATATGAATACTCCAGTCATCCCTGCTACCACTGAAGGGGGCCATAAGACAAAGAAAAGGTGTGCCCTATGCCCCCGGAAAACTGATAGGAAAACTAAATCTGTCTGCCTCATTTGCCATCGTCCTATTTGTAATGACCACACCTTTTCCTCATGTCTTGAATGCCAATAAACAAAATTTTCTCCCTTAATGCTGTTCAGTGAGAGTTGTTTTATGTATTTTCTTAAGAACAATGATATTTTATTTGATTTTACATTGTAATAAGTTCAGAGAATGCTGCAGTTGTTCTATCAATAAATTTTTTTGAAATATTTAGGAAGAAAAATATCATAGCATTTTCAGACACTATGTAAAAGACTCATAAGTGATAAATATGCTTTAGATGATTTTGATCATTTGAATTATACTCATATGCAATAAAAGATTGCAAAAAAATGTTCATCTGAATTTAAAAAATTTATAAAATGATTTTTTTTTTTAAATATTAGAAAAAAAAAGAAATTTTTTGTTAAATTTTTAATAATTACTTTTGGACTAAAAATGTGTATTTTTTCATCATAAAATAGAAGTTTTGTTATTGAATTATGTAATTCTTTAAAAAAAATGCAATAAAAAGATTTTGAATAATTTTGACATATATTTTTCTATGTGGGGTCTAAAGTACCCCAGGTTACTTGTCACGTTACCAGATATGAAGGTTACCTATTAAGGGGAAGAAAAATCAGTTGGAATTTACGTAGTAGACCTTATTAAGCATTTTATTTTCATTTATTTTTCACTGATGCTCTGAAAAAGCGTCAAGTCCAGATGGAATATTTCCACAATGACACTGGAGTTTCCGTCAAGAAGTACACACACATACATATATGCACACACACACACACACACACATATATATATATATAATATATATTATATATATATAATATATATATATATATGTGTGTGTGTGTGTGTGTGTGTGTAATATTAATTTCCTTAGCTGGCTTCTGTGACTGTATGTTTCTCCAGGAATGCTTCAGAAGTTGAAGTCTGCTTCAAAGGATCCTGTTGTCTTTAAGAATTTAAGAAAACACTGGCAGAGACTCGCTATCGCTTGCATCTGCCAGTTCCCATACCCATACCCATATCTGTATCATGCCTATACCCATATGGTCATACCCATATCTGAACCATACCCATACCCATCTGTATCATAATTTTATGGGTTTGCCATTAGGCAGCTCTATTCCTAAAAATGAGTTGATGTTGAGTATGGAAAAGAAAGAGGAAGCCCTGGAAAAGCAAGCAAGCATAAATCTAAATCCACAACAACAATGCAAAACCACACACACACACACACACACACACACACACACACACACACATATATATATATATATATATATATATATATATATATATATATATATATATATATATATACTGTATATATATATGTGTGTGTTTGTGTATGTGTGTATATATATATATATATATATATATATATATATATATATATATATATATATATATATATGTAATGTTCATTTATTTATTATTCTTCTGTTTATATCTGCTACTGGTTTAAGAAGATTACGTCTTTATAGATGTTGATCCTTCTATCTTTGTTATGTAGTATCGAAGATTTCCCAGGATGTCTTAAGAACACACAATTGATTTTTCTTTCTTCATTAGCACCAGAGAAGTAACTTTACATTAGAAGTACAAGGTGATATGTGGTGCAAATATATGGTGAGTCCCTGTGAGCCTGTCTTCCTATATCAACCCATAAGAGGTAAGGATTGCAACCTCACGCCTTCTTCTTTGTGCCTTAGCTGTTCCTTGTCTACACACATACACATACACACACACACACACACACACACACACATATATATATATATATATATATATATATATATATCTTCTTTCTTCTTTTTCTTTTAACGTGCTTTTTATTCCCATTTTTGTATGGGGTAAGCACGATGCCTTCTTTTGAAGGACTTTTTGATTTGGCTTTGGGGTAGACCTGTGGTCTCGATCGGCTGCCCTGCCTGACATCGCTTAGACCCCGGTACGTATGGTTCATGTATCATACCCGACCCAACGCCCTTTCTTCCCAGCAGCGAGAAGTTATTGCGCGGGTATGGCGAGAGTTCGAGACGTGTGAGATGTTTGTTATGTTTTTAGAAGGTGTTGTAGTGGCTTTGTTTTATGTGTGTATTTAGTCTGTAACATCCATTTGCTTTTTAAGCAAACCTATCCGTTGACTACATATATAATCCCGGGATGTCTACACGGATAGCAAAGTGTCTGCCTCTCTGATCAGTCGGCTGCGGGTTTGAACTCGCGCCACAGACCTCTACGAAGTCCGAAGCTGCTGCTGTAACCGACTGAGCCATCGAGGCTATATATATATATATATATATATATATATATATATATATATATATATATATATATATATATATATATATATATATATATATATATATATATATATATTGTAAGGTTTAGTGGCTTTGTGGTTGTTCCCCTGAAACAATCGTAGTGTTGAGTTCTCTTATTGTCTTGCCACGCTGGCAGGATTGTTGACGACTGAGGAGTTGGGCCGGACGTCGTCAGTCAGTTTCTAGGAGTCGAGCAGTTAGTATCTTGCTCGTAGAGAGTCAGTTTATGGAGCAGCTTTTCAGGTATGATTTACCTGTTGGCGAGGGAGTTCATTCTTCGTCTGTATCTCTGTCATCGCCGGTGACTTCGACGAGAATGTTGGAGGACGAGCCTGTCCTTGTGCCTGTGGGGCCATCGTCTCCATTCGCAGCTTATTGCTGTTTCGACAGTCTGGCCGAGTGCGGCTGTCTGACTGGCACTGTCCCTGTAAGCCGCTTGTATCTGTGTTGACAGTCCAACTGAGTATGGCTGTCTGTTTGGCACCCTCCTTGTAAGTAGTTTGTAGCTGTTACGGTAGTCCGAGTGTGGCTATCTGTTTGGCATCGCTCCGTGTTTCGACGACTTTACTGATTTCGTCTGATGACGTAACTTTTGATTTTTGAGTAACGCTGCTCATTGAATGTAACATGTTTATTGTGTTAAAGAACTTTAGTGTGAGGGTTTGTAGCCTGTTTAATTTGATTATGGTGTGAGCCTTGTGCAGAAATGATTAGTATTTAACACTGCTTTTATGTAAGAGGGGTTGTTTTGCTGTTTCCATTTTTAAAAATGATTAACTGACTCAGGAAAAGCTATTATTATTAATGATGCTTGCTAATTGTTTAATATTTACTGAATGAGTTGATTTTGTATTTTTGAGTTTATTTAATGTTTATGGCATTTCTATTATGATGTTCCTGTCACTCACGTTATGCTCATATATGTACTGACTTTTGAAACTGACTCATTGTATATAATGTATATGACTTTGTTGTAATAAATTAGTTTAAGGTCACTTTTTTTTCGTTTTGTTCAGCTCCTTCCTCCTCTGTCTACCTCAATTTCTGCCAGTCATTACAGTCCCGATATTTTTGTATTTAAAGAACCTGCTGAACCGACTGCGGTTCATAACATTTTGGCGACCGTGTTTCAGGATCGGTTCTGTTTTGTCTGGCGGGGTTGTGGTGGTACAGAGAGAGAGAGAGAGAGAGAGAGAGAGAGAGAGAGAGAGAGAGAGAGAGAGAGAGAGAGAGAGAGAGAGAGAGAGAGAGAGAAATGTAAAAAAAAAAAACGAGAACGATACCAACCAGTCCAATGAGGAACTGACTCAGAGTAACAACATAAATGGAAAGGCGCGAAGTTTTCCTACATCATAAATAATGCAAAGATAATTTATATACTTTTGCAGCAAAGAAAAACAAGGTATAGCCGAACAAATTCACAAAGAAGCTCTCCAGTGCATTCAAACCATTATGACTTACAAGGAAATCATGTTAAGCCACTAGTAAGCAAAATAACAACAGTTACTGTCTGATCTATATATTGGAACAAAATAAATTAATAAGAAAGGGTCCTGGACCAAAGTCCCTATAGATGGACAAGTGCGGCTGAGGTATAGGTGAAGAGAGGTAGGAAGGGTCGAGGTGAAGCATGTTTAAGACAGTGTGAGTTGTGCCCACAACACGAGCAATAATCCTCCGTGCAGCCGTAATAGCACTAGAAGTACGACATAACTTAGTTCGTAAGTGTTTAAATCTGAGGTATTACAAATAAAAAAATCATTAAAAACTCCAAATATAGACATATATCACCAGTTTGTAAGTAAAAACCAACGCAAAAAAAAAAAAACTTCCATTACCTGAGGCCCCCACAAAAACGTTTTTGAAGTCTTTGGGAGAGGCAGAAGCTAAAGAAACTAAAACACAAGTTTAAGAAACTGAAACATTTTCAAAAGCTTCCGCCGTCTCCTAATTCAGCATTTACCCTGTTCATAACTTCACTATTTTACCCCAGCATCTTCTTCAGTCGGACTTCTGCCCTAAATCAAAGGGCGACTTTAAGGCACATCGAACCTCACGCAACAGAAAGTTAGGCAGCCAAGTATAAACGTTTTCAACTGACAGAGCCATCTTAATGGCTATAAAATCGCACTTTAAGGTCTATAAAATGAACACGCGGAAGCTGGTAAAACCCTTCAGAAATGTTCTCACGCATTTTTAAATACCATTTGTAACTTCTCTGACTGTATAAAGGAGCCGAATCTACATCCATGAGATATTCTCTATACCCAATATGGTCAACAACACCATTATTCAATGTGATGATTTGAATACAAATTCCAACGTATATGGGGAAAAGGTTTATATAACTTCAGTTTACTTATTACGTATAAAACTTCTTTGCACGCACACATACATTAATATATATATATATATATATATATATATATATATATATATATATATATATATATATATATATATATATATATATATAATATATATATATATGTATATATTAATTAATGTGCGTGCATGCATATAAAATATATATATATATATATATATATATATATATATATATATATATATATATATATATATATATATATATATATATATATATATATACATATATTCTATGTATTTGTAAGTTTAATACAATTTTTATTTGTAAAAATCTTCATCTTGCAAAAAATTGTTATTGTTTACAAAAAACTGAATTATTTTGTTGTACTAATATTTTCTGGTGGTCAGTCACCCCCTTGCATAATCTTCTAATTGTCCTGTTCCTGCTTCTGATCGGTTGATCCTAATCCTTTGTAGAACCTCTTAAATATTTATCCCTGTCCTTGCAGTTTACTAATTCTTCAATTGTGTTGGATTACAGGTACATATTTTTTCCTTTGTAATCCCAATCTGTCATTTATCTGAGTTTTCTTTGTAAACTTACTTTTATATTTCTTCTGTCTGCTAAGTAAAGGACGACAGAGTCGAAAGGCCTCACAGTACTCCAGTGTTTCCCTTTCCTTCGTGGATTTTATCTTTATATGTGTATTCATCACGTTCCATATTCTCGTGATTCAGTTATACTTTTATATATATATATATATATATATATATATATATATATATATATATATATATATATATATATATATATATATATATATATATAAATTAAATCACTAAATGTATGTCCGTATATTCAGTACAAAAGAAAGCAAAGATACAAAAAGACATACGTCACTGCCACATTCATATTCAGACTAAATCGTGGATAAACCCCTTTATAGAAAACATCGCCAGCACTTCATATTCGAGACACCTCCAAACAAGGTTCACAGCCCTTCAAACACAAACTGGCATTTCCTGGATAGTAAGGCCATTCCTTTCTAATATCTCTTCCATAGAAGTTAAGTATACCTTAGTCTTACCAGACCACTGAGCTGATTAACAGCTCTTCTAGGGCTGGCCCGAGAGGACACTTCAGAATTATAAGAGTCCCCAATTCTTTCCACATGAACAAACCATCTCAATGCACTTTCTTCGATCCTTTAAGCTACGACAACCATTTTACCACTTCTTTTACCTATCTGTACCTTCAAATCAAACGGTTTTTTTACATCGATATCTTTTGTATATCTTGATATTTATTTGTATATCTTGATACATGGATATCTACGAACACGGTTAGGAGGCATTTCTAGTAAACTTGTTTCCGGTTTGCCTTAGAATCGATGTCTATGTAAATGGAAGCAATTTTCAAAACAGGTTTTTCTAAAAAAAAAATTATGAAAAACTTGCAAAGGTATGATATTCAAAGTTCTTAAAAAGAGAAAAATGTTTAATAATATTTAAATAAAGACAGGTTCTTGTTAAATAGTGCCGATGACTAGTGAATTACTTGAAAATCAAAACGCCAGCAATATGGTCATTGGGTCAGTGATACTCAAAATGCCAGCAGCCCGGAAATGAATTCACTTTCAGGAAAAAGCTAACTGTTGCAAAGAACAGAAAAATATAAAAAATACCAAAAAAATATAAAAAAATGCCATAAGTTCCTGTAAGTCAATATTAATTTTCATCAAGATTAATTTTCAGGAGAAAACCAGCTTGAAAATCGCTTAACTTGACGTAGGTCATCAGCAGTTTACAAACCACTTCAAAGAAACCGATTTGCCATAAAGTGCATGATAGTTTCTTTGTATAGAAACTACATCATTAATCCACAAGCTACACGAATTCTATGCAGAATACTACTACTTTACAGTTTCTCACTCAACAGAGTCATACATCTTGCGGAGTGCTTTTCCTGTACATAGCACTGACATTAGTTTAGTGATACTAAACGCTACAAAATAAAAATCAGTTTCCTAACTGAAATTTTAACAGAGATCCTGGATTTATTGCAAACTGCAATGGGTTGTCACGTGGTCCAAGAGTCACCGGGGTGCGAGAGTGAAAGCTGCAAATATGTAAGATAAGATCCCCTAAAAGATAAAACCACTTTAATACTCAAGTAAGGTACAAGATAATTCTGACGCGGGACACAAAGACATCTTTAACACCAAATCGTTCTTCTCAGGAAGGGAGACGACCTTTACACATTTACGGAGAGAGAGAGAGAGAGAGAGAGAGAGAGAGAGAGAGAGAGAGAGAGAGAGAGAGAGAGAGAATAGCACTGACATACACTGACACCTTCCTTCGATCAGAGCATAAATACCGCGACCGTGTCAATATAAAACCTGCTAAAGTTCATTTCGACACAAAGGGCAAGTGAAACCACAACAGGAACAACGCCTTAAAATTATATTAAGAACCTCCTCCCAAAACAACAAAATAATAAACGTACGTATCTAAGACGTCACTCACATCAAATTCAATATTTGTGTGTAATTGTCTACATGGCTACAAACAGACAAAGGCTAAAAACCAGATGCACATCATATTCTCGAATGAAAGGGCGAAGTGTTGGACAGGTGTTCAACAAGTGAAAGAGAACACAGGGATCAGGTAAGAAACTTGCCGGGAGGGGGGGGTGGGGGGGAATGGGCAATGAGAAGAAAGGACAAGCAACCAAAAACATGATAATCATCACATGAAAGGAACGACCCCTGCGGCGTCCGCCTTGAAAGTAGCGGGGAGTGTCAGAGGATCATTTCCCACATTTCCCAAGTACGGAAAAGAATGTCTGGCGACGTCTTTGCTACCTGGCTCATTCAATTTACATACACTGCAGTACTGTACATGCTCAAGTGTGTAACCTGTCCCTTTGTTTCCAAGTTAATTGGGACGGCTAAAGACAAAGAGAAATTTTTTTCCTCATTTCATCCGACCAACTGCCGACTGGAGTAAACACCCAAATATAAGGTCTTTGTCCTTCTCTCTTTGTTTATTCATAGATAGTAAAAATGTGTATCTTTAAAGTGACGAGGATAATTCTACACTGATTGTCAACGCAGACGCGAGGAAAACACAACTCTGCCATGTAACCAAAAATCGATACAATCTTCTGCACTCACAAAACTCATCGAAAATGCCAAGGCTTTGTGAAATTCCAAATATATACTTGGCGTTTAACCCGACGTCTGACCTACTCATTCTACGAACATCGTCCCTTAAGTCTTTCTTTTCCTACTGCTTCATCAGATTCACCTCCTCTACAGTAGGTCAACCAACGAAGCTTTCTACTCTACACAAAAGACAGAGGGTTTTCCCTTGGACATGCCAATATCCCCGAGGACGAGGGAGTGGTCTGTCTGAACCCCAAATATATTGTCTTTATCGCATGCATAACTGTACTTTTTGTTAAGGTCAGAAATTTTTTTTGGCATGGTGAAATTAACAGTCAGATTTCCAACGTCTGATAAAAATGATCTGGCAATTATAAAACTACCAATAGAGACGGGGTTTCAAAAGCAATACCAACCAAATGGGTCAAAAGACAATCGTACTAATATGCATAGTTTCATCTTAATAGAAAAAAAATAAGCTACATAACTATGTGAGAGAGTAATAATTTTATGAGATATTCTACATATGCGGATTCTACAGTTCCTTTACCGGAACTTGCACTAGTTTCCAGTCCAGTAATCTTGAATCCAGAGAGGAATTACGATGAACTGATTACCTTCCCAAAGGAATGGAGATTTTAAGCTGCTGTGTCCTAAATAAAGAGTATTTACAGCTTCATATATTTTGGAGCCCGAGAAGAACACATCTTACGTTACATATTGGGAATCAAATATTTAGTATAAAAAAGCGAGTTGCTAGCTCGCTTTACATGGTACTTTGAGTCAATGTTTACAGATTAATACACAATGTCTTGACAAAATATATACACGAAGATAATGCAAAATTACCACTACACACAAATATAAATAAATAAATACATACACACTAATATATACATATATATACATATATATATATATATATATATATACACACACTCATACATATAAATATGTCCCATTGTGAATATGCTGTTCTCATTACTTCCGCTTTTCTTACTATTTATAGTGGGTTCCATCTCTAGACATCTGAAGCATTCTAATAATCAAGCTTTGTCATTCTCGTGTTGTTTTGCTAACACTGCATCATTTGCATAACCTAAGTCTGTCAGGTTTCGATCGTTACTCCAATCTACGCCTTCTCTTGCATCTTCGACCATTCTTTTTATTACAGAATCTATGAGAGGGGCAAACACCTAACAATGCAAAAAGGAGACGCTAACATGAGCGAAGCACACAGGTGCAGGCAGTGTCATAAGACCTTCACTGAGCTCACCTTCACCGTCCCATACAAATACAAGGCCGGTGTCATCCCCTACATAAATAAGAGGTGAAAGTGAGTGGATCACAGTAAAAGCGCCGATAGAAGTGGACGAAGAATAGGCAAAATGGCCACATACAATTGCCCTTCCATCATCATGCCTGCTTTCGTATAAACGATATATAAAACATACATATATATACATATATATATACATATATACATACATATACATATATATACATTTTTTTTTAACCAATACCACAATGCTTCCGTGGCATTTAAATATATGAAATGTACTCGCAGGAGAGTGAGAGAAAATTTGGAGTTCACACTTTTCCTCTGTTTATCAAGAAATAATCACTGTCTTGGTAAACAGAAGAAAACTCTGTCAACTCCGGGTTTGCTTTCACTCTTCCTTCGAGTGCAATGTGTGTGTGTGTGTGTGTGTGTGTGTGTGTGTGTGTGTGTGTGTGTGTGTTGAGAGAGAGAGAGAGAGAGAGAGAGAGAGAGAGAGAGAGAGAGAGAGAGAGAGAGAGAGAGAGAGAGAGAGATCGTACTTCAACTCCGTAATAATTTTCAATCCTTTTCACGAGAAGGGGAAAACCTATTAAAGGAAAAATGCATATTGCAGAAAATGACTCATCACGGACTTCGAAAAATTATGATGCCCAGCGGCTGCGCTATGTATGCCCGAGCACAAGTAAAGAGACTTGAAATCATGTCAACACTATCACATTTGTATACAAACGGAAGACCACTGCTACCCCTTATATGAAAACGTAAAATAATGGAACCGTGCTCCGAGATTTGTGACTGTAATTACCAACCCCAGAGTCGTTTTTGATTTCTCGATCCTTTCTTATATTATTGTCATTCATGACGGCGTCAATACAATCACGGGCACACAATGAAAGGCCAGGGCACTACCAACTGATCTGATCCACAAAGGACCTATGTACGTCAATTGGTAACCCCCTGGACTTCATTTGAGAGACCTAGGATGGCATACTAGTGAATATCTAGCAGTGAGCTAACTGATCAACGGTGCTATTGATTAATATAAAGATCAAGGATGAGAAATTCAAAGATTCAAGTTTTTGTTCAACATTTGAGATGCAAGTCAGCTGTTGATGATCAAAAACGAACAAAATTTGAAAAATGGGAAGAATAATAGAATTATAATATTCCTTAAAGACAGGCAGGTCTTCAAAGCTTTCAAAAGATACAGATCATTATGTTTCAAAAAAGTTAATTTGCAATCAAGAATAACAACTATAATTTTAGATGAGTGGCAGGCTGTTAAAGAAACAATGCAACTGCCCCGTCCCCGACTAGTCAGATATTACCTGGGTGAGGGGAGAGGGTGGTGGAACCCATTCACAGAGCTGCTAACAAAAATACTGAGAGTTTTGTCAGGGTTCAACCACATCCGCCATAATTTGCACCATGCACCGATTTTAATTAAATTAAATCTCAGCAACCACCGGTCTAGAATGAAGAGATAGGTTCAGTGCTATGACTGTCGCAGCATCTGCATAAAAATAAGCTTATTTTCAAAGCCAAACCATACATCGTACTTAAATAAAAAGTAATGGGCCAAGAACACTTCTCTAGGGAACAACACAAATTACATTCCTGTCGTCATTTAAACAAGTAGTCTTTGCAATCTATTTGTTAGAATAATAATAAGAAGAATTGGTCCACCAACTCCTACCTGTCTGGGGCTGTGGATATGGGCTACCTGGGCCACTCATTGGGTTACACATTCAAGGTCATGCTAGTTAACAAGGGGCAGGTCAGCTTACCCCATTTTTGACAGGGGGGGGGGGGTGATAAGTTTGGACGAATCTATGGTCAAGGTTTCTATTAAATTCCTACTTTATTCCCTCAAACTGAGAACGCCACTCAAACTCCACCTTTAACATACGCCTGGGTTACGAGATAAAAGGCAAAGTCGGTTCAGGAGAAATCTGGGCTTAGGAAAGTTATGTCACGGAGTGTGTCTAATTTAGGGAATACGAATTTCAGTAAAAAGCAATCTAGGTTTAGGAATGAGAAGTTATTCGAAAGAAAAAAATAAGAGAAAAGGAAATACAAAGAAAAACATACTTTTGTCTGTCATAATAAATCGGGAGTAGCAGGGTAAAAGAAAAAGCAAATAAAAACCTGGATTAGACGGATGACGTAGTGACAAACACTAAAATCCCCCAATTACCCCTGCGTGCACATTCATAATGGTCAGGGACTGGGTAATGATGATCGATTAAAAAACTGGATTATTAGTGATGTTCCTATAACTGAATCCATAACAGAAAATAACGGGGGTTAACTAGGCTCCTGATGAGTATATACACTTTAAGTAAACGGAAAGGTTATTTAGAGAAACATCTACGGAATTCTTTTTTTTACCACACAATCCAAGGAGCTGCGTGGGAGAAGTTAAGTATACCTTAGTTTAACCAGACCACTGAGCTGATTAACAGCTCTCCTAGAGAGGGCTGGCCCGAAGGATTAGATTTATTTTACGTGGCTAAGAACACAATTGGTTACCTAGCAACGGGATCTACAGCTTATTGTGGAATCCGAACCACATTATAGCGAGAAATGAATTTCTATCACCAGAAATAAATTCCTCTAATTCTTCATTGGCCGGTCGGAGAATCGAACGCGGGGCCAGCAGAGTGCTAGCTGGGAACGGTACCCACCCGTCCAATGAAGAACTACTGCATGGGAGAAAAACGAGGCAAAACCCAATACTACATCCTGCACTACATGAATGAAATACGAGCATCTACTGGTATAGGCACGAAATTAAAATATGATCAACCGTACCAACATACGATTACGACGACAGAAAGCGAAGTCGGGAGATGCACTGCAGGGCACAGACACTTCAAAAAAATCTCTCTCGGACATATGATCATCAACTGACTCTGTAAAAAAAACAATATATCAACGTAAAATTTACTATATCATTATGCAATTCTTCTTCACACTAGATTAAAATAGTAAGGCACTGGTTGATATAAACAGAGTGAAGCATTTTCTTCTTAAAGACATTATCCATATTCAAAGAAGGTCGACTATCTCTAAGCATAATGTCCTTAATATTATTAACCCCCTCATCGTGCATACCTTAACATAACAAAATATCAAGATATTAGATTGTAAACAATAAGATCAGAGAAAGACAAACAACTGGCAAAGAATATGAAGCCTACAGGTAAATTAGTTATATATTTTATTTTTCACTTGAAATTCCGCAGCAATGAAGGTAAACATCCTAGCAGGTATGCACTAGTACAAATGGCTTGATCCATGAGGATAACACGACTCGACAAAATAAACTCAAAATACTTGTGAGGGAAATTACAATCAACCCCACTTCTAACAGAAGAAGAAGAAGAAGAAGAAGAAGAAGAAGAAGAAGAAGAAGAAGAAGAAGAAGAAGAATTAGTAGTAGTAGTAGCAGTCAGGACCAAACTTGAAAGCATTTTTAGCTGGCCGTACGACCGCCTTTCACTTATCTTTCTTTGGAATCCGATAACCCGCAAAGGATGACTGCACGATTCACTGGCCTACTCTTTCCTTCCTCTTCCTTCAGTTTCACTTAAAGCTGTACTCACTGCAGTACCCTAATACAACAACAGTAAGTTCTAATGCAGTGTGTTGTAACATAATACCTCTAAGCCATTAGTGGCAGCGCTGCACAAAATAACAACACATAAGAAGCATTTCGTAATTACATTTCATACACTTAACCGTTAGAGCATGACAGCTAATGTGACATACGTTATGCTCCAACTTCAACTTCTATCATTCTGCGCACCAATTCTCTCACGTCTTTGCGCCTTCTTTTCTCATACTGGATACGCTTCCACTTCTCTCTATTATTTCTCATACTGGATACGCTTCCACTTCTCTCTATTATATGTCCCAACTTCCCTCATACTTTACACAGCAACTTCTGTCATGCCTGATACGCCTATTTATACCGATTGATTAGCTCACACATGAATATGGTAAGTAAGCCACGACAGACGGACAGCTCCTCCATGGGAGGTCACGCAAGCAAAGAAAAACAAAGGAGGCGAAAAAAAAGTAAAGAGCAAATTTTCTCGTCCTTTTGTACTTCGTACCTCTTCCTCACACGACAAGACTAACGTAACACGACTACGGCAATACTCAAAGCATCTCAATTCATGCTGGGGATGAAAAGCAAGCAGATGAGATATATAACATTTTCATTACACTAACATGAGTTGACAGTCTGCGAAACCAGAGAGGAAAGGTCTTTATCTTACGGATTCGGTAAACAAGCATCAAAAGAAGAATAACAGAGAGAGGAGCTTAAATACTTTATAATCCAAAGGAGCAAACAAGAAACAGCTTCAGCTGACATAAATAATGAGCTATTGTGAGAGTCGAGGTCGAATCTTCCAAATACGACCGCTAAGAAAAGTCCAAATGCATGATACTAACGCGGTACAAACCACAGCTGAGAAAGTAAAGCTACATTTATCTGATGAAATAATTGACATAATTTAGTTGGAGATTTCACCAGCAAAATGTGAAATATGCATAAAAAAATCATCCACTATAAGCATCATGATTACGGTCATGACAGATAAATGGACGACTGACTTTTTTTATGGGTAACCAGCAATGGTTATCGAGGCAACAGATACATGGTTTGGTAACCTACCTTTACTGCTTGGAAAAATCCTCAACTTAAAATACATACTCAGGCCTTAAAATCGTAATATCTACAAGAAGCCATCTATTACAGTCCTCTGAAGACAATTGTAAAAATTCACACACACACATTATATATATATATATATATATATATATATATATATATATATATATATATATATATATATATATATATATATATATATATATATATATATATATATATATATATATATATATATATATATATATATATACATAATATAATATATATTCCCGGTTTCCATGAGGTCTTTCGGGATGATGTCACTAACCAGTTTTTTTTTTTTTTTTTTAACTATGGTGACGGTCACCTCTGTCTCCTAACTACCAATAGCCTAATTCGAACCCAAGGATTTTTGAAGCGTGCCAGTCTGGCAGTACTTGCTCTTCTCACACATATGTATGTAGATATGTATGTATACAAAATTCTAGGGTCCTTTTCTTACCAGATAAATACGTATTTGTAACAGCCACAATGGCCTTTAAACGTCATGACTCCTCAGCCTTTTTCTTTTTTATACTTAGTTCAAGTTAAACAGTTCCTCATTGGACAGGTGGGTATCGTTCTCAGCTAGCACTCTGCTGGTCCCGCGGTCGATTCTCCGACCGGCCAATGAAGAATTAGAGGAATTTATTTCTGGTGACAGAAATTCATTTCTCGTTATTATGTGGTTCGCATTCCACAATAAGCTATAAGTCCCGTTGCTAGGTAACCAATTGGTTCTTAGCCACGTACAATAAATCTAATCATTCGGGCCAGCCCTAGGAGAGCTGTTAATCAGCTCAGTGGTCTGGTTAAACCAAGGTATACTTAGTTACAAGCCTTGAACCCAGACAGAGAAATCCTGGAACACAATTGTTAGGTTGCCTGAAATGAAACGTATTCCATGCAATACGGTATCACGTATACCTTTATGCTGTTTGCTAAACACTGTCCATCTTGGTGCAAATGGTTAGATTCAGCTTCAAATTATCAAACTTGGTGTAAAATTTTATTATGCTGGGCGGGTGCCCGTGAGTTTCATTTCATAGTTTATTTCATTTTTCTTTGCTATGAATCTCAACTGCTTCCCACTCTTAATTCTTTTTGTTTACTTCTTTCTTTGCATCAGCACTTCTGTAGCCTTACTGGGCTGCTATTTTTAGTGCGACCCTGGAGTATGTAGCATTCAGCTTTTCCATCTCTGGTTGGATTTTGGCTAATAATAATAATAATAATAATAATAATAATAATAATAATAATAATAATAATAATAATAATAATAATAATAATAATAAGAAGAAGAAGAAGAAGAAGAAGAAGAAGAAGAAGAAGAAGAAGAAGAAGAAGAAGAAGAAGAAGAAGAAGAAGAAGAAGAAGAAGAAGAAGTTCACAATATCGTGTTAAACTGTTATGTAATAAAAATCCACACTTACATAGATATACTGAATTAATATGCAAAAGATAAAACAGACTTACAAACAGTAAGTTGAAATACAAAGCGAGGGGGCAGTTTTCCCATGAAGAGTTTTAAAGCGGGGGGGCGGGGCGAGAAGATAACAACCCGTCACGGAAGTACTGGTTCGGATGTTGATAAGTGATTCCGTATTTAACCGTTGCAACTGCCTGTACTGCATAGGTGCCATAGTGTTTCAGACTCTGGCACCTATGCAGCACAAGCAGTTACAAAATCGCAAGTCAGAAGATCAAGGAGCTTGGCGCATCTGCCGGTTGAATTCGGAATCACTTAACAACACCCGAACTAGCACTTCCGTAAGGGGCTGTTATCTTCTCGCCCAGCCCCCAACTTTGAACTCTTCACAGGAAAACTGCCCTCTCGCTTTGTAATTTAATGTCAACCCTGAGGAGGAACACCGTTAAGGTATTCGAAAGTCTTTGTTTTACATTTTGCATATTAATAAAACGTATTATATAATTGTGGATATTTAATAATATAATTAATAATAATAATAATAATAATAATAATAATAATAATAATAATAATAATAATAATAATAATAATAAACCAAAACAGTAAAATCTACTTCTGCTTGCTTCTCTGGGCACTGGATGACTTGAACAGGATGTCTGAATGCCCTTCTCTAATCCAAGACGAGAACCATGGCACATATATACAATTCCCAATCCTTTTGTAAACCGTGTGATTATAAAATTCTGAGGAAACAAGTTGAACATGGAGAGAACATCAAAACTTCAAAGGCTGATAAGTTTCACTGTTGTTCTAAAACTAAAGTCGTCAAAAAGACCCAATACAATCTTTCATAAGATAATTCTTGATGTCAACAGCATTTGTAACATCAATGATAATTATCATGATAACAAAAGCAAGAGAAGACACAATATAACTGAACTTGGTTACGTCTATACACCCATGCAAGTCTACAAGATGTCATGGTTCTAAAACCTGGAGGCATTTCTGATAAACAGTCCAATAATAATTGTAATCACTTAGCAACACATTATATAAGCCCAACAAGTCTACTAAATTATTTTGAAGAAATCAAATGTGGTATGAATTAGAATACTTTTAAATAATTTTAATAAAACTAAACTAATGTACCTGAAATGCTAATAACGGCTCTGATTTTCCTAAAATTACTATTATAAACACTGACCCCGACAACACACCTTGGTTACAAAAGTAATCTCAAGAGAGAGAGAGAGAGAGAGAGAGAGAGAGAGAGAGAGAGAGAGAGAGAGAGAGAGAGAGAGAGACTAGTTTGGTTTGTGTATGTCTATTAACCTCCAAACTTCATGCACAATTCATAACCAATCAGCCACTCCTCGCTGAATTCTCTCCCCACCCTAATCACAGCAAATCACTCCTAAAAAGTTAAATCAATTTTCAAATAATAACGATACTTTATACTGTACAACATGCAACTCTGGCTTCAATTTCTTATAGTTTACTATTACCAGTATCCATGAAAACCCGTTTTCTTTAGCTACTGCCCCTAAGAAAACGACTTTTTTCAAAAATAAGAGCTAACTTACTTATACGGTTATACAACCATTTACTGTACATTGATCTTGGTTTTACACAAAAATACACATTGGCGTCCCAACTGCAAAGGTCACCGAAACTAGACATACTTCAGATACAAATTATGGTGCCATCAATTTTATTGATACAAAGCCATAGTGAACTGAACTCGCAAGAATTAGTCAGCCCTTCACACAACTTGACAAATTATGCGCTTAATGAAAAAGGCCCGCTTCTTTATAAACTCTTACAGGATCCAAAGATCAATGGAGTGTACCCCCAACCCCACCCACAACCGATCACCTCTCCGGGTGAAGTGAATGAAAATAAAGGGAAAACTCACACTCCTCCATGTGAGAGTGAATTTTTGTGTAAAAGTGAGGGCTGTTTGACATTTTTGTGGATGAAGTGATCCAAGAAGCCAAAGTTGGGGAAGAAATGTGGATGCAATGTCGTGTGACTTGAAGTTGCGTCTTGACTGGAGTGTGTTTGCAGTTGGAGAAACAATATGGAAGAACAAGAGAAAGATTAAATAGAAACCATAACGAGGGAGCTATGAATATTAGTAAGTACACTGGAAAAATAGGTACTGGGAATAAGAATGACGGATGTTAGTAAGATGACAGAAAAAGTATGTTAAAGAAGAGGAAAAGTAAAGGAAGTTAGCAGTGTGTGTGCAAAATATTTAGACGGAGCGAATGTATAAAGTCACTGCTTGGCAAACTTCTTAATGAAAATATAGTGTAGACATTCAAAGAGAATGTAAAACTAAATAGCTGGGGCTGCTGCATTGAACTTTTTGCATCTGCGTAGTATTTTGACGTATGACGAACTGAAAGGGTGACAAATCCCGTGATATGTAATTAGAGGTAAAAAGGTTAAAGGTTTCAACACCATAGGCTGATGAAGAATATATAATTTGGAAATGACAGAAAGGTGAAGAGGAAAATTCCAGGCAGTGATGGATACACTAAAATCAAGGTCATGGATAGGTAGGGCTTATGATCAATATATCATAAGTGTGTAAGATATCTTAAGAGTTCAACATTTCAGTTTTTTCTTGGGGGATTCACTGTGCCGGTGATGAGTCTTCTGTACTGGTGTCTGAAGTGGCTTATGCTGTGGTGGTTTCCTATACAGAAGGTTCATCCACGAATCTACAATTAAAATTGAATGCGGCACACTCACAAACAAACAAACACACACCCACACATATACAGTATATATATGGGTGTGTGTGTGTGCCACAATGTTTTAATTGCAGAATTGTGGATGAACCTTATATATGTGTTTGTGTGTGTGTGTAATATGTATGTATGTATGTATGTATGTATATGTATATATATATATATATATATATATATATATATATATATATACATATACATACATACATATTACACATACACACAAACACATATATAAGGTTCATCCACAATTCTGCAATTAAAACTGATTGTGGCACACACACACACTCATGTATATACTGTATATGTTAGTGTGTGTTTGTTTGTTTGTGAGTGGATGGAACCTCCTTCCAAGCCACCTCACCCATTTTTACATCCATAACTTAGCAGAGAAAGAAATAAAGTTAATTTCAATTGTTTTAATTACTAGAACTGTAGGTTTCCACGAGCCCCTTCCTAAACTCTCTCCTTCATTCCCCTAAATGGTTAAGCCTAACCCTTCTTTCTGTTCAAATGACTGCCTAAGGCCTTGTTCCAGGTGATCGTCGTAACTTCTTGGAGCCCAGCAGCGGCAAGGGAGGAGCCAAAAAAGAGAAAGTTGGCACCGCCTGCGATGTTAACCCCCCCCCACCAGGTTAACTGATGTCATGCAGCCTACATAGAAAACATGATGAAGATTGACCTTTGTGCCATCTAGTCAGATGCCACTGGGTAATCCCCGAGGTTATTCATAGGCGATGCAGTGGCAATTGAGGGAGAGAAGCGTGCAGAACACCACCGAGGACAGATGTCCTTAACCTTGCCTGATCCTCGAACTTTCCACGTGTTCGACCCTGAAGTTCAAACCTGTATACCTTTGTAGTGGCATTTCCTTTAATTCCCTCCTCCATCGCCAGCGCCCTATCAAACGAGGACACCGTCATCTTGACGAAGGTAATGCACCGGAATAAGATTTCTTAGTCAGTCACGATTCCTGTTATTTCTCTGTCTGATGTTTCATTTATTTTCCATTGTGCAATCACCTTCAGTAATTTGTGTTGGAGCATCAGTGTTAACGTAATTATGCACTTAGTGTTGAGCTCAGTTATTTGGCACCATCTGTGCATTTCCTCAGTGCCCTTTGAGCATCTTATTATTCTTGCAAGTATCCGCCTTGCATATACTACAGATAGGCCTCGACTGTGGAATCACTTGGCTCTACCCATGTGCAGTCCCCCTTCTACCCCCACCACGATGTTTCCTGTTATGAAGACATCACTGGCGTAGAATATTTATTCTGTGTAGGATTCATCCATTTAGTAGGCCCTTATTATTACCTGCCCAGTAAATCATCATTCTTCTGATCTGTGTTTATGTAAATAAAATCAGTTAAAAAAAACCCTTGAGTTTATGTAAGTTTCCCTCACATGAAGAAGGCCCTAAGCCACAGATTTTCCCTTGTTTGTCCACAAAGTTGTCCTAATATTGAGTCAGATGTGTAATAAATACATGAGATTTCTTGATAATGTAAGGAACTCCCTGCATTCATCCGTTGCTGCCCAGAATCAAGTAAGTATCCCTTAGACATTCGTAGCTATATATATATATATATATATATATATATATATATATATATATATATATATATATATATATATATATATATATATATATATATATATATATATATATATATATATATATCTATATATATATATATAATATATATATATATATATATATATATATATATATATATATATATACATATTGCTACAAATGTCTAAGGGACACTTACTTGATTCTGGGTGGCAACGGATGAACGCAGGGAGTTCCTTACAATATCAATAAATCTACTGTATTCATTACACATCTGACTCAATATTAGGACAACTTTGTGGATAAACAAGGGAAAATCTGTGGCTTTTTTCACTCATTTATCGTCCTCCGCCGTTTCAACATGTCCAACCCATCTAAACACTGAGCCTTCCTCTCCCACAGTTTGTTAAACACTTCATACCCCAACATTTTTCACTTCTATCATTTTTGTTCCACAAAAAATACTACATAAACAATTCACCTTAGGAGTTACAACTTTTCCCTTTAGTTGCATTCTGTATATATGTTACAATTCCCGAAATGATAGTGAGCTGACTTCAGTACTTCATCTATTACATGACTCATCTCTTCTTCCATCCTACCCTCATACATAAATTCTCCAATACCTACAAAAATTAACCGCTATTTTACCCGACAATATTCATACCGTATTTTCAGTTTCCATTTATCCTAGCAGAACAACTCTTACTCACATTCAATTTCATTTTCCCCTAATACAACCTTTCAACCTCTGCACTTTCTCCTCAGTGGTGTATGCGTAGCATTGCAGGCAAGTTCCCACTGCACTGGCCCAAGACTTCAAACCCTGCTGATGGCTTGACATATTTTCACTGACATGCGACTGTCACTGTTACCTATGGATGGGGCCACAGATTAACCTAAGTGCCATCAGCAGCCATTTGCACGGATTCACATAAGGCCAATGTGAATGAAGTAGGAACTTGGAAATTATCATGTTTATGTTCAGTCTCTAGAACAGAGTGTGACAGCGCAGTGACCTGTCTCTTGCCTGTGCATCATGTGCAAACAACAGCCTCCCCAAACTCCAGCGGGGTCCCTTTTCTTTCCATGAACTTTGGAACCGCCATTTCCTGTAAGCTCTCTAATTTCTTTCAATATGCCATCAATAAAGGTATTAGATGGTCATGAAGGCAAAAATCTCTAGTCTCTGACCAACTATTACACCAAACCATATTTTTTCGCTTTTATCACTGAAACTTTTAAATATTTCCAACACTATCATCTACACCACACTACTTTGGTTCCATCCATATTACACCACTACCAATTCTATTGTACAGTATCCCTTGCCTAACTAACCTTTTGTATAATTTTTTTTGCTTATACAATACTTGCTACATAAGAATAAATAAAATAAAATTCTGTATGATTAAAATTCACTATAATGATAACCAGGACTGTAATTTTTAAAACTGTGCTGATTAGGACCTTTGAATCATCGCACATAACCTTTCCACAAAAGGAGAGACCTTTGAATTATTACACATTGCTATTTATGCAGGCACTGCATGCAAAATCACAAGCAAGCATTCTGTATATCCAACCATCTCCTGCCAATATCTTGACATATGTCTCCCAAGTGAAGTACAAATGCTTACCATGGTGAGGCTTTCAAGCTTAAGAATGTGTGCCTTAGTTTGGCTCGTAAGGTGAAGCAAAACAGTGCGCCATGGCAACAAAGGACAAGGTGATGATGCCTTTGCAAAAGTACTGCCATAACCATTCAGCTATGTCACCAGTCTTCCCCTGGTCACCAAGAGGTTCACCAGTATGTAGACTTCAAAGAAGCAAGGTGATATTCGCTTCTTAACACCACTGGGGGAAGGTGCTACTGTACAGCAAGAGGCTTCAAACATGCTTCTGAAGATCCAGAAGCAATTGATTCGTGATGATGGTTACAGTACCAAAGAAGTCCTGCATGTGGAGAGGATAGGCTTCTACTGGAAGAAGTTCAATGAAACTTTTGTTGCTCAGTACTAAGGGAGATCTGAAACTCATGTTACCCTTGTACATGTGCCACTTATGAGGATCATTGACACTGAAAGAATGAAACCGAGTTACTTTGGGTTGTGAGAACCTGATTTGAAGGCTGGATATGAACTGCCTGAATGTTCAAATGATGTTGGGCATTGGTCATTAACAAATTATTGTTTTCCTATTGCTGTTAGGATCTATTTGTTTACCTTCTAACATGCCCAACTTACTTTCACCAGTTGATTTCGGTAGTTTCTTGCATTTTAAACTTACCAAAACAAACACTTGAGTATTTATTAAAGAATTCTAACAATGCATCTGCCCCAAAGTTAAGGACTGCACTCATCAGTTAGAGCATTTAACACTAACTCCATCTCCAAATGCGGCCTTTTGTCCTTATGCATCACAAAAATGCTACCGAAGTAACTTCTTGATGCTTATCTTGGTACACCTGCAAATGCTTTATGATAGAAGAACTTCAAACTTCGATCAGATTGATCTAATTATAACAATACCACTACAAAACTAAAATATTATATACAGTCAGTTAATGAATTTTTTTCCTGGCACCAACTTGCCACTTGCTGGCAACTGTCAGGAGAATCCATTAATGAATATTTAATGCATTAAATAAGCCTAGCATTGGACGTATTTCCAAGGATGTTAACTCACATGTATATAAAGATGAAAGTATGTGATGCCTTTGGTGCTGGAATTTCATAATATATTCAGGCAAGATTACTGCAAGAGTAAAACACTCAACATGCTGCTGAAACTTGCCTTGAAGGATCTAAAGTCTTATGATCCACCTTTCATTAGGCACTCTCCTGCTGCTGCTGCTAGCACACCCCTACCAGAAAGTGATTATTATACCTCTAGTACGGAGTAAAAAGTGACATCTCTGACTACAAATTAAAAAGGAGTAGTAATGCTGGCTATACACGAGCACTGTTTCTACTGAGGAAACGTGTTATCCTAGACAGAAGTGTCTTGCCAGGGAGGTTCTTTGTTAAATATGCCCTGAGCTTGGAAACTTTGCTATAAGGTTTGCCCGAGTAAAGCAAAGCCTCGTTCTGCCTCCTCTTTGTTCACTGCATCTCGCTACTGTTCCACAACACCGAATAACTCTGTTTTTCCAGTTTCTTTACATGGAACTAGACTGAAACTGACACTCCAGAAACTGTTGCAATTGATACATTTTGAAAACTGTGAAAATACCATTACCTCCTACTCAGAACCATCTCAGTGGCTCCTTCTGAATTTGTCAAACAAGCGGCTCATACAATGCAGACATAGCAGTCAATCGACAGGACTATTCCAATGTTATTCATCTGGCCTTTGTGCTGATAATATTCTTAGAATTCCTCTTCTTAACAAGTATTCCAGTGTAACAATGGCATGCGGGCTCTTCCCTAAATTAGAATTGCGTTCCTTAGCTACATTATCAATTACTCCTCATAAAGTGTTCCATACTCTTTCACCCAACTATCATCCCATGGCTGTGAAATCCTGACAACACTGTGGAAAATTCTTAAGGGGAAATATCAACTGTCTTCACAATTGGTAGATGTTTTCCAGTCGGCTAATGGCGCCATTTTCCTACCAATTGTGAAGACAGTTGATATTTCCCCTTAAGAATTTTCCACAGTGTTGTCAGGATTTCACAGCCATGGGATGATAGTTGGGTGAAAGAGTATGGAACACTTTATGAGGAGTAATTGATAATGTAGCTAAGGAACGCAATTCTAATTTAGGGGAAGAGCCTCCGTATGCCATTGTTACACTGGAATACTTGTTAAGAAGAGGAATTCTAAGAATATTATCAGCACAAAGGCCAGATGAATAACATTGGAATAGTCCTGTCGATTGACTGCTATGTCTGCATTGTATGAGCCGCTTGTTTGACAAATTCAGAAGGAGCCACTGAGATGGTTCTTGAGTAGGGAGGTAATGGTATTTTCACAGTTTTCAAAATGTATCAATTGCAACAGTTTCTGGAGTGTCAGTTTCAGTCTAGTTCCATGTAAAGAAACTGGAAAAACAGAGTTATTCGGTGTTGTGGAACAGTAGCGAGATGCAGTGAACAAAGAGGAGGCAGAACGAGGCTTTGCTTTACTCGGGCAAACCTTAGCAAAGTTTCCAAGCTCAGGGCATATTTAACAAAGAACCTCCCTGGCAAGACACTTCTGTCTAGGATAACACGTTTCCTCAGTAGAAACAGTGCTCGTGTATAGCCAGCATTACTACTTTATATATATATATATATATATATATATATATATATATATATATATATATATATATATATATATATATATATATATTTCCTTCAGGTTTGATACCAAGCACAAAGAAAAATAAAAAAATAAAAATCCTGTAATGGACAGTTGAACTAATGCCTCATTCATCTGATGTGCAACCTCCCCCAGGTAGAAAATGATCTCTGTTAATATGTATTTTTATGGCTTTTTTTTTTTTTGCTTCTACATATCTTTTACTATGTTAATAAAGAGATGGTGAATGCAGGGAAATTGGTAATTGACACTAACTGCCTCACTGTTTAACAACTGTGCATTTATTGTTAACAAATGAGTGCTTTCCTGTCATTTTTTAAGAGTTTATTTGTTTATCTTTAATATGACCAACTTACTTTTGTTGGGCGATTTCTGAAACTCTTTAAAACTCAGCTTTATAAAACTGAATATTTAATGAGGTTTTCATAAACTTAAGCAAGATTTGAAGCTCATGCCGCCACTGTACATATACTGTACCTCTCAGATAAACGCTGCATTCTTAAGGGATTATAGCCCAAGATGCAACTTTGGGTTGTCTGGAAATCCAATTTGAAGACATATGGCAACAGCTTAATGGTTCACTTGAATGGGCAGCACAACATCCCCATCTTGTTCTTCTTGTAGAAATTGAGAGACTGTTGCTACAACAATGAAACCCTCCCTTTGCCTCCAAACACTGCCCATCTCATCTAACCATGAACCAAAGAGTCATCTTGACATTCAAGGCTTACTCTCTGCAGTGTACAATGAAGTGTTTAATCCAGTTTCTCAATAAGGTTAGTCAATGACTTCACCAATAATGCATGATATGAAGTTTGGTCTTCCATGTAGAAAACCTTGTGACAAAAAACATGGCATGAATGTATTCACAACTTAAGGGTTTCCCTTCAATGGAGAACATGCACAAGACCATCATGGGATTGTCAAATGAGGTCAGGTTTGATGAGTTGAACAAAGGATTGCTGCTAAGCTGCTCTAGAGCTACAGCAAGCTTTTAATCAATAAGCAATTAATGGATATCAATCAACAGCATACAGCAGATTACATAGAGTCCCAGGAAGAAGTGGTAAAACTTCTTTAGGCATCTTAATAACACTTCATGGTTTGAGTATGCCATACAATTATTTGAGGGTGGTTGATCCTAACATATCTAGAAGTTGTACATCTCTAATAGCAGTCCATGAGACCTTAGAACTACACAACATGATGTTGGAAAAGATTAAGCAGTGTGTTTGGCAAACAACAATTTCAGTATTCTTCAAAACTTCCTGTTGGCCATCCTTCATCGTCCACTTCTCTGCAGCTCATTCCAACTATCTAATCTGATCTAAGAGTCTCTCCTCATTCATCACCACTTCATCTACAGTTTCTAAGCCCATCCCTCCACATCTGTCATCCTTCCAGAGGAGAGGCCTTGCCTCAGCCCCTGACCAGGTATGAGTCTGCTCTTAACCATGACAATCCTCCCCTCAATCCCCTCCTGCTGTCATCAGAACTGGTCACTCTGAAAAATGCCGACAAATTCTAACCTCACTGTCAAGGTAATGTAAGAGGGTGGGAGGTGGAAAGGGAGCACTGTTGATAATTTGGCTTGGATTGGACATGGACCATGGCGATTACTGAATATTTTCTTTTATATTTTTAGAATGACTATCATGACCCGTTTCTGCAGTTACAGCATGTTTGATATTCAAAGTACATTTACAAAGTAATTTATCATATTTCCCTGAAAGATAAAAGGTTGCTACTGGATCACATGGTGGGTTGTGATCACTCTGAATGTAACCCTACCCTCCCGTGCATATTTTCAAATCAACTTTTTCTGGAGGCTATCAGTTAAGTTAGGATTTTCATAGTAATATTCATTTTTTCTAGAAAGCTTTGTGCCTGATGTATGCTAAATATGCTCATATCATACTGCCAAACCGACCAAGTTTAAAAACACAGGAATTACAGATTTATGCTTAGTTACCGACAGGAAATTTCTAAGTCAAATCCGACTGACTGAGAAATATCCAATTACACTTGATTCAAATGTTATGTTGGTATAGGGTTCCTGGGTTCATATGGTAGGTGGTAAGCAAACGCTTAAACAAATAACTATTTTTTCCCAGAAGCAGTTATGTATGCTATACGATTTTCACTTTGTGACTGGTCATGGACTACTGCACGCAAACCTCTACACAATCAAAATAAATAAATAAATAAATATAAAGAAAAAAAATTATTTACATATAAATATAATATATATATGTAATATATATATATATATATATATATATATATATATATATATATATATATATATATATATATATATATATATATATATATACATACACACACACAACTGTAATAACCAAAATGTTCTCTTAACTTCTTGAATTGTTCACACATTTTGGATGCGCTTGTCACTACAAAGCCTGAGATCCGAATGCAAGTATATGAAGAAATTCTGACATCCATATCAGGTTTTGAACCGAACTTGCATCTTTTATATCAGAACAAGGTCGTGACCACGTTTTGATACAAAAGATGTGGGTTCGAATCCAACCACAGACAACAGAATTTCTTCATATTCTTTCACTTGGATTTCAGGCTTTGCAGTGACAAGCGTTTGCAAGATGTCAAGATGTGTGACGAATTCGAGAACTAAGAGGCCATTGTGGTTATTACAAGTACAAGCACATCTGGTAAAAAGTGACCAGTAGATTCTAATATGTGCACACACATACATACATACATACATAAACACACATATATATGTACCGTACATATATTATATACACATACCTATATATATATGCATATACTGTATATATATACAATACATGCACACACAACACACACACATATATATATATATATACATATACATATATATATATACATATACATAAATTTTAATTCTGTGATCATATAACCTTCTCAGTTTACAGCATATTTGGATACGACTGACATGAAGGCTTTTTTGGTGAAAGAAATGACCGAATCTCTCTCCCGACACAGGTTCGAGGGTCGCCGCAGGAAAAAGGAAATATTCTTTATCTTTCTCCTATTTGAAAATTCAGTGTATTTCAAAAGAAATATTATCCACAAATATTTTGCAATCGATAAGTTACGCGTTCTCCGTATGACGATGGTATTTTATCTATATAATTATGTGGACATACCCAAAAGGAATCATTTTAAGTATTTTTCCCATGTTATATATTTTTTTAGTTTTATTCTAATAATTTATCATTTAGGAGTCCTTTTCAATTTTCTGTAAAAGAAAACTATTGAGATGCTATTCGTCTGTCCGTCCGCACTTTTTCTGTCCGCCCTCAGATCTTAAAATCTACAGACATACCAAATTGCAGCCATCTAGAATCAGTAGTTTTTATTTTATTTAGGTTAAAAGTTAGCCATGATCGTGCGTCTGGCACAACACAGGCCACCACCGTTCCGTGGCTGAAAGTTTCATGGGCCGTGCCTGAGAGTTTCATACATCATTATATACTGAACAGTCTTCGGCGCTTATTTTTACTCTTTTCTTTATATTTTCGCCTTTGTCAAGTTTTGTAATAAATGGTTCTCTGCCGTATGCTTTGACATACTTAATAAGAGAGATATCATGCGCAGTTAAAATCTCTGCCAGAAGAGAGGTTCTTCAGTGCACAGCCGACTGCTTCCCAGGAGACGGGAGGGCAAAGGAATCCGCCTCCGGCGCAAAAGGGAGAGACAGTGGGATAAAAAAAAAAACAATATTACAAAAAAGAGTAGGAACGTTCTGGAGACCAGCATCACCCGGTGATAACCTTGAGACTAAACACATCTCTTACTCCAGCCACCGGTCCTCTTGTGAGAGACTGGAACCTGGATGCGTAAACTCACAATACAAATTAAAACAAGCAAAATATGCGGCGAAGTTTCTTCGGCGCAATCGAGTTTTCGGTACAGCGTATAATCCTGTATGAAACTCTCAGCTACAACCGGGCAGCGCTCAGTTGCTCCCCCGATGCGGTCAAGTAAAGGTGCGTCGCACGCCTCCGGAAAGCGCTGCCAGACGCACGATCATGGCTAACTTTAACCTTAAATAAAATAAAAACTGCTGAGGCTAGAGGGCTGCAATTTGGTATGTTTGATGATTGGCGGGTGGATGATCAACATACCAATCTGCAGCCCTCTAGCCTCAGTAGTTTTCAAGATCTGAGGGCGGACAGAAAAAGTGCGGACGGACAGACAAACAGCCACCTCAACAGTTTTCTTTTAAAGAAAACTAAAAAGGCTTCTGAATTATGGGAGAATTCTCTTCGTTCTCATACAATTATAAAAATGAGATTTAACCATTTTTTATTCTATGGAAAGCTAAGGGTTTAGTCTTACTCTAACAGGAAAAAGGCAATATTCCACAATCTTAATACGCACTATCATAAAAAGATTCATTCCTCTTCATTCCTTAACGCGGTACAAAAAGTATTCCTGTAATCTTAGATCACACACATTACCAGCGATGATCTTGAAAGTCTTTCAGCTGATAAGACATTACTAAAGGCATAAATGACGGTAACTATCAAACCCTTCGCGTCACATGTCTCATTTCACATTCGTTTTCCATATCAACAATTTCCTTATCTCCGATGAACTTTTGTCCTACTGTTCAAAGAAAAAAAAAAAAAAAAAGTGCGGGGGCGCACACACTCCTGGACGTTTCCGAATTCCTACAGAGTAACTCATAAGGTCACCAATGAGTAGACCAGGACCCAGTGAAGAAGAGGAGAATTCTTCCCTGGATCCCGGATCAGATGAGGCAAGGGACAGGTCACTGCTCTCCTGCGCGCCATTTTTTTTTAAATACACAAACGTATAAAGCCCGCAATGGCTCTGAAGAGGAAAGAGCTTTCGGCATCTGAACAATATCTGGCCACAGAAACGTTCAATAAAAGGAAATTCACGCCTCGAAGCAAGTGGGTTGTTTGTACAAGTTGATAGCGTACGGCGAATGAATATGGATTTAAACAAATGGTTCCCAATCAAAACTTATGGTGACAAAAGTAACCAAACATTTACGACAGTAAAAACCGTAACGCGATTGGTCATATTTTTGTTTTGTCAATATCAAAAGCATGACTTGGTTGAGCTTAACCTTGGCGCAAAAAACCACGACTGGCAACTTCTGAAAATGCACGATCAATATTACTGTTTATCATTATTTCAGTAGATGAAACCTATTCACATGGAACAAGCACACAGGGGCCACTGACTTGACTTGAAATTAAAGCTTCCAAAGAATGTTGGTTTCAACCTCCCACCGCAGACCCCACCCTGCAGCAGGAACTGACCATGATACAGAGCCAGTGATTTGTCACCGGCCTGGTGGAGCGCGAACCCGTGACATCTGAGCGGCATGTCATAACACTGACCATTAAAATGCTGAACTGCAAAAATATTTAATCAGCAGTTTACAAGTGTCCTCGAAACACAGCGACAATAATGAAACATGCCGAGTGAAATCAAAGGTTAAAATACATTTTAGCGATGAAGTTAAAATTACAATGATAAATATATCATATAAAAATAAACTAACATTGGCAATATCTGAAATGTCGCATCTTTAGATGATTCAGATCATCCAAATGTGCACAAGTGTCAACCTCAACAAAATCTAAGCCACAAAGCCACTTTCAGAAACTGCTCATTGAAAAATATTAGTTTTTTTGTTAACATTAGCATTTAAAACCAAGAGGAAAATTGGGAAAGCGCTGTCTGAAAATTATTATATTCCCATATGCACTGGCACACAATGAAAATCGCTTGAGAGAGAGACTGCGCTCGAGAATTTTCTGTGTGTGTGTGTGTTTGTGTGTTGTGTAAATTATATATATATATATATATATATATATATATATATATATATATATATATATATATATATATATATATATATATATATATATATATATAGCTGAGAGGGTAGGTGGCTGCTATCAACCGAGGCAAACAGGACCAAGGGCAGAGGAAGACGTCCGTAGTAACTGCATAACTTTATTAGCGCTTACGTTTCAAGACATCTGTCTCATTATCAAAGCTGGAATAAGTAAAATATAAATATAAAATCAGACTCATACTTAAAATTACAATCAAAAAAGAAAAAAAGTTGTACAAAAGAAAGACAAAATTAAGAAAACCGTTACCGTTTGTACGGAGTATAAAAGTAGAGTGACATAAACAAAGAATTCCAGGCCGGGGTAAACTCACGTCAGGTACAGAGTTGTTGAGGTAGTTTGGTTGTTCAATCTTGGTACCAGTAGTTTAATAAAAAGAGATTCAAAGATAGGAAGCGAAGAACTGGGGACTTTGGAAAGTATTTTAAAATTTCTATAATCAATTTCTGTTTTACATCTTTTGACGTGTTCTCGAATATTTGAGAACTCTTGATTAGATAGTTTGACTCAGTTCTATAACTGACCCCCTATGACAATCAATTCGCACTTTTAGTAGGCGGCGTGAGGCGCCACGTATTTCCCCTGACTACATCGGGGGCAAGCAAATAAATAGACGATGCTTGATGTCATAAGAGGGCTAATTTTGTCTTTGTACTGGAATAATGATTTGATATTAAGAGGATTGACCGGAATCAATTTACAATTAATGGCAGGTGCATACTGTTGAATTAGGTTATTCAAAGTGTTGTAAAAAGACTTATCGTGGATCATAGGGAGACTGGCGAAAAATGTCATCTTAGGAACTGTAAATTTAGGTATATATTTATCATTCAGAAATTTATTTAAATAGGTATAAAAAAGTCTGGAAGGGTAACAATTGTCTAGAAAGTATTTGTATAAAAAAGTTATTTCATTATTAAAACCAAACCAGCTGGAAGTTATATTAAAAGCTCTGTGGAAGACGGTAACCAAGGAGTTTAATTTAAAGTTAAAACAGCAATGGCTATAAAAATTCAAACCTAGACCGGAAAAAGTCTTTTTCCTAAATACTGATGAATTAAAACAATCGTTTTCTCGAGCAACTAAAACATCCAGAAAGGGTAATTTATTATCATTTTCATGCTCAATCGTAAACCTAATATTTGGATGTGCTGTGTTAGCATACTGGAGAAACATTTCAGCCCTTTCTTTGTCTCTAAACAGTACAAAAGTGTCATCTACATATCTACAATAGAAAAGGGGAAGGAAGGCCAGAGGGCAATTGTCCAGCAATTGCTCCTCTAGTGAACACATAAAAATATTGGCAAATGTCGGGCCGAGTGGAGACCCCATCGCCATTCCTTCTACTTGACAGTATGAAACTCCATTAAAAATGAAGGCAGTGTCCCGCACTGCCAGTTGTAAAAGTTTCTTAAAATTATCTCGGTTAAAACCCTTAAACATAGTGTTAGTTTCAATATAAATTTTGTTAAGAATTATCTCAATTGTCTCATCCACAGGGACATTAGTAAACAATGATTCCACATCCAGACTAACCATGTACAAATCTGAGTCTTGCATTAAAATTCTGTTCTTGAATTGCTCTGAGTTCTGTATAGAGTCATCATTATTAGTTAGATTAGATAAAAGAGGGACAGCAAATTTTGCTAATTTATAATTTGGAGTATCGTAAGAAGTCAGAATAGGTCGTATGGGGTAAGCCAGCTTTATGTACTTTAGGTAAACTATACGAAGTTCCATATGACGAACCAGTACTAAGTAAAGATTGGGTAGTATCATTATCAATAACCTTCTGGTCCGCTAATTGTTTTAAGAATCTATTAACCCTGTCCTCATTTCGAAAGATTGTGGAGAAATTAGGGTCACCTAATTTCTTGAATTTAGATTCATCACTTAGAATAGTTTCAACTTTTTGTATGTACTCGGTTCTGTTCATCAACACCACACCTTTACCTTTATCCGGTTTTGTTATAATTATATTTTCATTCTTCCCTAGGTTTTTCAGGATTTGTAAATCCTCTTTCTTAAAGAATGGAGTCCATCTTGTGGTAAGGTTATTAAACGTTTTGTGTGCTAGTTGTGATAAGTGAGAACGAAATTCTTCCGTTTTGGAAACCAGTTGAGAACTTACAAGTCTAGAGAACAACAATTCCAAAGAACCGAAAAACTTACAGTACGAGGGTTTAAAGCAAGGTAAACAGAAGTCAAGACCAAACGACAACAAGAAATTTTCACGTGGAGACAATTTGTAGTGGGAGAAGTTAAAAATAGTATTGTTATCGCTTTGAAGTTTGGGAATACTAATACCAAGATTATACAATTTTCTTTTGTGAGTACCCTGGACTGTTGAAACAAAGGTTTACGATTGAGCATGAAAATGATAATAAATTACCCTTTCTGGATGTTTTAGTTGCTCGAGAAAACGATTGTTTTAATTCATCAGTATTTAGGAAAAAGACTTTTTCCGGTCTAGGTTTGAATTTTTATAGCCATTGCTGTTTTAACTTTAAATTAAACTCCTTGGTTACCGTCTTCCACAGAGCTTTTAATATAACTTCCAGCTGGTTTGGTTTAATAATGAAATAACTTTTTATACAAATACTTTCTAGACAATTGTTACCCTTCCAGACTTTTTTTATACCTATTTAAATAAATTTCTGAATGATAAATATATACCTAAATTTACAGTTCCTAAGATGACATTTTTCGCCAGTCTCCCTATGATCCACGATAAGTCTTTTTACAACACTTTGAATAACCTAATTCAACAGTATGCACCTGCCATTAATTGTAAATTGATTCCGGTCAATCCTCTTAATATCAAATCATTATTCCAGTACAAAGACAAAATTAGCCCTCTTATGACATCAAGCATCGTCTATTTATTTGCTTGCCCCCGATGTAGTCAGGGGAAATACGTGGGCGCCTCACGCCGCCTACTAAAAGTGCGAATTGATTGTCATAGGGGGGTCAGTTATAGAACTGGAGTCAAACTATCTAATCCAGAGTTCTCAAATATTCGAGAACACGTCAAAAGATGTAAAACAGAAATTGATTATAGAAATTTTAAAATACTTTCCAAAGTCCCCAGTTCTTCGCTTCCTATCTTTGAATCTCTTTTTATTAAACTACTGGTACCAAGATTGAACAACCAAACTACCTCAACAACTCTGTACCTGACGTGAGTTTACCCCGGCCTGGAATTCTTTGTTTATGTCACTCTACTTTTATACTTCGTACAAACGGTAACGGTTTTCTTAATTTTGTCTTTCTTTTGTACAACTTTTTTTCTTTTTTGATTGTAATTTTAAGTATGAGTCTGATTTTATATTTATATTTTACTTATTCCAGCTTTGATAATGAGACAGATGTCTTGAAACGTAAGCACAAATAAAGTTATGCAGTTACTACGGACGTCTTCCTCTGCCCTTGGTCATTATATATATATATATATATATATATATATATATATATATATATATATATATATATATATATCTATATATCTATATATCTATATATCTATATATCTATATATCTATATATCTATATATCTATATATCTATATATCTATATATCTATATATATATATATATATATATATATATATATATATATGTATATGTAGAGATATAAATATAATATATATATATATATATATATATATATGTATAGATATAAATATAATATATATATATATATGTATATGTATATGTATAGATATAATTATAATATATATATGTATATATATACATAATGAAAGGACCAGAGTTCGATTCCCGGGAGTGCCCGGAGCACTCTAAAAATATTTAACATTTCACTGAACGTGTATCTGATAGTGGATTATGGTGGGTGGCAATTGAGCTAACAACTTCGTCGCAAATGACTTTCCGAAATGACTTTCCGAGAACCTGGAAGCAAAACATAGGAAGAAAATTCATCCTTAAAATAAAAAAATACGTATGAGGCCTCATACGAAATAGGAAACAAGAACGTAGAAACGATACAGATGTTCCGACTCTTTCCTACTTTTCCTCACCAACAAGCTCTCTCTCTCTCTCTCTCTCTCTCTCTCTCTCTCTCTCTCTCTCTCTCTCTCTCTCTCTCTCTCTCTCACAGACACACATACACACTCAAAACACCAATAAATCGTTTTATAGCAGTCTTGGAACCCAAGACCAATAGCAATGGACCCAAAACCTTAGGGAGTGTAGAGCACGCAAAAAACAGGTTTTCTCTCTCTCTCTCTCTCTCTCTCTCTCTCTCTCTCTCTCTCTCTCTCTCCTCCCCACGCACTCATCACTCTAAGCAGATACCAACAAACACTCTCAAGGTGAACTCATGGAAGCCACGCCAGCGGTAGTGCTACCGACGACCCAAGGAAGTGTGGAAGCGTAGCGCATACAATCAAACTCCAGCCCTTGGAAAAAAAGGAAGGAAAACGCGGAGGATCCAGGTGTGATGTCATCGGATCACAAAACTGAACCAGCGCGCCACCTGCAACATATCAGGAAAACAAAAAAACCAGTTTTCAAAATACAGCCACAAGCACTAGCCAAGCACGGGAGGGCTCGTTCAGTGAAGAGTCAACCAGAGTACATTGTGACTAACAGCAGGAAGTTTCCTCCAGAGTGCGGGTCTCTGAAGTATTTGTCTTTGATACAACTTGACTTCATATCCAATTGCTAAACAAAAGCCCCTACAGTAACTGCTATTTCAAAGGTACGTTCACTGAAGAAAGAGATGTTGGGGAAATGCGCAAGTCCAATAATTAGTCACTTTATTCACTAGATATTCCAAAACATAAAACAGTGCGTTACATGACCTCATCCCAAAAACTGCAACTTTAGACTAAAAGAACATAAAAAAGGATGTTTGCCTAATATATGAACTTATAAAATTTATACTTACATCAATATTATTAATGAAGAGGATTCAGTGGTATTAAATAATGATGAACAAAGGAACATATTCCTGGTCAACTAAGGGATACTTAATAAATAACTATACCATACATGCATACACACACATATATATATATATGTATGTATACACATGCATACATACATACACATATATATATATATATATATATGTATTACACAAATTTCTGACTCAAAACGGGACCGAACCCGGGACTTTCGAGTGATAGCCCAGGGCAATGCTAATGCCCTGAACTCTCACTCCAAAGGCCGGGACTCGATCCCGCTTTGTCATAAATTTATTTCTATGAAACACATTCCCATCTATTCACTTCCATATATATATATAAATATATATATATATATATATATATAGAGAGAGAGAGAGAGAGAGAGAGAGAGAGAGAGAGAGAATTACATAGATATACAGATATATATATGTGTGTATATGTATAGATATGCAATATATATATATATATATATATATATATATATATATATATATATATATATATATATATATATATATATATATATATATGTAATTCTAATAGCCACAATGCCCTCTTAACTTCTCGAATTCGTCGCGCTTTTTTGGATATGCTTGTAACTACAAAGCCGACTGTATCCAAACGAAAGAAATTGAAGAGCCAGTGAACGCCGGTCGCGGGAAGCGAACCCGAATTCCATATTCACAGGGAGGTCACCTTGCCGGCCTGGCTACGAGAAGGATAAAAGTCTATCACCTCTCGTACATACATATACCTGTCGTTTTCAGATATATCTATTAGAGCTGGAATAGACCCATCCTCACCATCGTAGCCAAGTGGGCAATCGTTTTTATTGCTTTTTTAGGCTGAAATATATATGTAGAATCTACTGGTCACTTTTACCAGACACATATTTAATTCTAGTAGCCACAATGCCCTCTTAACTTCTCGAATTCTTCGCGCTTTTTTTAATATGCTTGTAACTGCAAAGCCGACTGTATCCAAACGAAAGAAACTGAAGAGCCAGTGAACGCCGGTCGCGGGAAGCGAACCCAAATTCCATATTCACAGGGAGGTCACCTTGCCGACCTGGCTACGAGAAGGATAAGAGTCTATCACCTATCGTAGGATTAGTCATTCACTTTCGTTTGGATACAGTCGGCTTTGTAGTTACAAGCATGTATATTGTGAACTAGTGCAACTTAATATAAAATATACTAAACTAGACTAACAGGTTTCACGTCTATTTTTGTAATACATAGAATATAATCGCACGCACACATACATATATACATATATATGTCATTTCTCATTTCTTTCACTGATACTTAGGCCTAGCATTTTGATGCCTCTTATGAAGTTAACCGAAAATATAACGCCTATTTTTTGTATTTCTTATTATCTAAGTTTCTAAAGAATTAAAATTAGCAAGAAGTTCAACATTAATTTAGTTAATGCTAAACGCCAGCAGTGAAGAAGACTACCATGCTCATCAGTGGAGAACGTCTCCTCCTCTTCGCAAAAGATTATTCTTACAGAAATCATCGGTCACTGGATTATATTATAACGCAAACCCTAGCCTCTATTCTTTGTGTTTCGCTGATATGAAGTGTTTCTTGGCAGGAGTATGATGAAATAATATTTTGGTCTCATGTAGCCTGTTACGGATGGTTTGAGCAGCAACTTGAAGGGAAAGTGTAATGTTCTCTCTTTATGGAAACACAGGCTTGTCAGGGGAGTTAGGCGGAGCTGCTTCAGTGATCATCCGATGAAGATCCTTAACTTTTTACAATGAATTTATCATGTTTCCTCGTTCTCTCTGTTGTTGTATCCCTCTATACATGGTTGTTTTATTTACGCTAAGCTGCCGAGCAATATCTACAACAGAGACATTAGTCTTATGCAAGGTAATGATTGTGGTGCGGCAGTCTGTTGCCCATCTTATCGGTGCAAGTGACGAGACAGTTTAGTTTAATTTTCCCGCCCGAATGTGGAGTCACACGATAACATACGACGTTACGAGATTTTTTTCTTTTTTGTTTTTGACAACAATAATGGTTGAATTCTTTCTTTCTTTATTTATTTATAATTTCATTGATGATTATTCAATATTACTTTATTAGTCAATAACCTTTTATCTAGATTCGAAATATAGTTTCTTCTTTGACTCTTTTGCCCAATCATCTGAAGTGAAATTTTTCAAAATGTTTCTTCATTTTTCGCAATATGGATTTTTCACTCACCATTCTTTTTTATATTGTTAACCGTATGATTAATAACCAAAGTCGAATAAGAAAATTACATTTCCTTGTAAATATCAAAAGAACAAATTACTGTTAGGTGAACGAAAACTTCTGGAACATGTTGCAAAACATTTTTGAGTGACTGTACCCGAAGGATCAAGTGAAGGATCTTTGAGCTTAGAAGAGCTGTTCCAGGAAAGTGAAGATTTCCCTAGTGTTAGTAATGAAGAAAGTATCCAAGAAGAAGAGGATCCTGTTGTTACTGAAGAGACTCGGCACAGTCAAAATGTTCCAGAAGTAGTGAAACTACAGTAGCAGAGTTGGCAGATACTGAGAGTTCAACCCTTGAAGTTGGTCAAGTGACTAGAGAGAAGCTAATAGAACTGCAGAAGAAGGATAAAATGTTGGCGGATTGTTCTTCAGAGTTGTTGATCAAGAAGAGATGCAACAAACTCCTACCTGTTATTACCTAAAGGAAGGATTGCTAATGAGGAAGCATTGACCTGCAGATATTCCGGGAAATGCTGAATGGGGGGAATATCATCAAATTTTGATTCCATATCCGTTGAGAAAACAAGTAGTAGCAGTAGCACACGAGTCTGGACATATGGGAATCAGGAAGACTGTTGAGAAGATTATGAAATATTTTTTCTGGCCTGGACTTCACAAGAATGTTAGCAGATTTTGCAGAGAGTGTCATACATGCCAGATAGCTGAAAAACCGAATGAAACTATTCAGAAAGCCCACTACAACCCATAGAAGTTAGAGGAGAACCCTTTAGCAAGGTGATAATAGATGTGGTTGGACTGCTTCTGAAAACAAAGAAAGGACATGAATATCTAATGACATTAATGTGTCCAGTAACAAGGTATCCTGAGGCGATTCCTGTAAGAAGTATAAGTGCAAAGGTAATTGCTGAGAAGTTGGTGGAATTTTTCTCCAGGTTTGGAATACCAGAAACTGTGCTAAGCGATAGAGGAACGAACTTTACTTCAAAATTTTCCACGATGTGATGAACTTGTTAGGACTGAAACAACAATTATCAACCACTTACCATCCAGAGACTGAAGGAGCCTTGGAAAAGTTCCACCTGACTTTGAAAAGTATGTTAACAAAGTACATCTACAGAGGACGATGATGGCTACGAATTGGAAGCTGAAAACAAGATGAACAATTCTTCAATATTGGAAAATTTGGAGAACAAACTAAAACATCTGAGTGTTGAACAAAGTAAGGAATTAAGTGAAATGATTCAGAGTTTCCCTGAGATTTTTGCAGACATACCTAGGTGTACCGACTTGGCAAAGCATGAGATAAAGATCAGAGAAGATGGCAAGCCTTTTAAACAGAGAGCTTACCATGTATCACCTTTTCATTGAGATGTTTTGAAAAAAGAAGTTGAATATTTATTGCAGCATGGATTAGCAGAACCCAGTTCAAGTCATTACAGTTCTCCTTGTGTGTTAGTGAGGAAACCAGATGGCTCATTTAGGATGTGTACTGACTACAGGAAACTGAATTCCATCAGTGTGGCTGACAATTATCCCTTACCTCTTATTATAGTTCCTCGCTGGGTGAGCGGCTTCCGTTCTCAACTACCACTCTGTTGGTCGTGAGTTCGAATCTCCGAGCGGCCAGTGAAGAACAAGAGGAATTTGTTTCTGGTGATAGAAATTCATTTCTCGCTATAATGTGGTCCGGATTCCACAATAAGCTGTAGGTCCCGTTGCTAGGTAACCAATTGGTTCTTAGCCACGTAAAAATAAATCTAATCCTTCAGGCCAGCCCTAGGAGAGCTGTTAATCAGCTCAGTGGTCTGGTTAAACTAAGATATACTTAACTTAACTTACCTCTTATTGACCAATTACTTGATAATATTGGGCAAGCCAAGTTTTTTCCCAAAATAGACTTGTTGAAAGGATATTATCAAATTCCCTTAGATGAGGATGCCAAATTGCTGTCAGCTTTCATTACTCCTTTTGGGACTGTACCAATACACTGTCTTGCCATTTGGTCTGATGAATGCACCTGCAACTTTCCAACGAATGATGGATCAACTGTTATGATCAATAGAAGGAGTGGTTGTATACCTTGATGCCATTGTGATTTATTCTAACACCTGGGAAGAACATCTGAAGATTTTAAGGAAAGTGTTCAAGAAACTACGGGAAGTAGGACTAACAATCAACATACAGAAAAGTGAATTTGGAGAGGCAACTGTTCAGTATTTATGATTTGAAGTTGGTAAAGGCCTTCTCACTCCTCTTGACGCTAACGTAGAAGGTATTTGTAAGGCTACCCCCCCCCCCAACCCACTACTAGAAAACAACTACAAAGATTTTTGGGCATGGCTGGATTTTATGGCT
Source organism: Macrobrachium rosenbergii (assembly GCF_040412425.1). Taxonomy (NCBI): domain Eukaryota; kingdom Metazoa; phylum Arthropoda; class Malacostraca; order Decapoda; family Palaemonidae; genus Macrobrachium; species Macrobrachium rosenbergii. The sequence continues at coordinate 13,031,137 of NC_089788.1, read as the reverse complement.
GGTTTTGTCCAAATTTCTCAGCTGTGGTAGTTCCTTTAACTGACTTAACCAGTCTGAAAACCAAGTTTGTTTGGAACCCAGAATGTCTAGAATCCTTTGAGAATGTTAAAGCTATTTTAACTTCAAAACCAGTGCTCCAGGCTCCAGACTTCAATAAAAAGTTTGTGATACAAGTTGATGCATCTGACTGTGGAATTGGAGCTGTTCTACTTCAAGAAAATGACTGCCATCCTGTATGTTTCATGTCATCAAAGTTGAAAAAGCATCAGAGGAATTATTCAACCATTGAAAAGGAGACATTAGCATTAATTACAGCCCTGAAAATTTTGAAGTGTATGTGAACCAACCTAGGAAAGAAGAAATTTTAGTGTTGTCTAACATACAAAGACGAAGAATAACAATCAACGATTAACCAGGTGTCTTTGTGTTTACAACCACATAATGTAAAGGTGAAACATATTACCAGTAAAGATAATGTCACAGCAGATTATTTATCCCATTCTGAATCGTTGGACTCAAACCCAGGATAATTAATCTACTGGGGGGAGGAATATAATGATATGTCTTATGATATGTATGTTTTCTGTAAAATTAATATGTTTTCTGTGCTGTTTATATACTTTCTCTTGTGTTTGT